>NC_041383.1:812287165-812298983 GCF_002162155.2 Triticum dicoccoides | reverse complement strand
CGCGTTTCCGACTAGTGTTCGCATAGGATTCCGGATCGATTCCTACACATATAGATCGATTGGGTGATCGATCGATCACCAGACATACGGACGACGTACGTAGAGGAGGTGCGGAGGATTAATCCATCAAAGAGCCCCCGTCAAGGACGCAGAGGGAAGGCGGATTGATCAATGGGATCCTGGTTCTCCTCCCCTAACGGTGAGGGCGCCGGCGCCGGCTCCGGCTATCTTCGTTATGTGCGTAGAGCCGCCGTCTCAAAACAGTTTGCAGCTCGCCTTCAACAACTCAAGGACAGCGGACGTCTTGTTGACCCGAACACCCAAGAGTACGTACTACTATGCCTTCCTTGCTACTCCCTGCAATTTATGTATTTTCAGTCAATGTGGCCATTGATCGTGTGGAGCCAACAATTCCCGTTTTATTTTGTTTATTTATTTAGTTTGTTTTGTTTGACGACAGAGGAGAGGACGCCTACTGCATTCGTGAACTCGCCGACTGGGCCCTCCGACATTACAACTCCAACCACGCGGTATGCGGCCTACTTACCCACAAGCGTCCTCGCATATAGGCACAGCTTACTTACTTAGTTATTCTTGTTTTGAGATCGATATTGTGTATGCAGGGTCCTGAGTTCCGGCTTCCTGATCGGCCCACCGCAGACTGCGTTAGTTTCACGTCTCTTGATCTGCCGACCACGGATTTGAAGGCCGCGTGTGTTGGTTTTAGGGAAGACCTCTGGTACCATATCAACTTCTCGGCTCGCCAGACAGACGATGATGAGCACATCTTATTCGCCGAGCTACGCTACGGCCGGTGCTCTAACCTACTAACCGTCGAGACATGCACCATCCTAGGTACGCGCTAATCTTCCAACGACCTATCTGATCGTCGAAACGTACGTGCAGCCCACTAGATATGATCTATCTAATACTCCATCTCTCCCTCTATCTTTGACAGAAGAGCCGTTGGACCATTTGACAAGCAGCTGCGCATTGTGTCCCAGTGAATCCAATATTTTGCACCCAAATGCCGTACAACTCGGATGTGGAAAGGAGGGGCAGGAAAAGGAATTTTTCCGTGAGAGGCGTGCATGGAATGGGCACACAAAGGAACTTTTCAGCAAGAGCAATATGCTACAGACCCCCTTCTTCATAGGAGGGAATGGGCCTCGATATAGACTAGATTGACCATGTTTTATGTATTTTTTCCTCTTCTCATCATTTATGACATGTGTGTTTAATTTACTGCATCATTCAGGAAAATAAACCCTGTAAGAGCAACTCTAGCCGATCCCCTAAAAATAGAGTAAAACGGCAGAGTAATTTAGTAGAGTATAAATTTAGGCCGCACCTAGCGGATCCCCTAATATAAAGGAGTGTAATTTCGTTTTTTTCTAACTTATGCAATTCTAGTTTATATCGCAACTACATATTAGCACACATATATAGAAACTAAACATAAATATGAAGGTTTAAGAAAATCGAAAATATAGTTTACAAACCGAATTATTCAAATTTGAACACACCCGAATGGTTTAAATGTAGCAAATAACATGTGAAAACACAACTAGGAAGTGGGCTGGCGGGCCACAATCCAGAGCACTTGGGCTTTGGCCCTTCAGCCTCCAAGCAATGTCCTATCTCTCGTTTCTGACTAATTGAGGGTCGCTCCTTTGGGATCCTCCCCAAGGGTCACTAGGGGTGGGCTAAAAGCCATGTGTTGCGCTCTGGGCGTACCTTCCGGATATTTTATTTTTTCTCGCGCGTTTTTGGCTTTTTAGATGGGTTTTTCCGGCTTTTCACCGTCTTTCTTACCTTTTTGACAAAAAAAATTGCGCGCAAAATCATTTTTTTTGCTTCCGCGGGAGGATGGATTTGCTTGAAAAAAGAAACACTTTTTTCTTCCACAAGAGCCACGGTTTTGCTGCCCGGGAGGCATGGATTTGCTTGTGCGAGAGGCACGGTCTTATGCGCATCCTATCATGCCACGTCACACATGTTGATGGGCCGACACACAATTTACCCACATCTTTATCTCCATCCCAGCCTCATCCAGTCGTTTTCCTCATATTTTTCCCATCGTCTTCCCATGACCGCCATGGACAACTCGTCCGAGCTCGCGCCCCACCCCTCTCTTTTTGGACCTCCCCTGGTTGTCAACGGCTGCAACAGAGCTTGCACGCCCACCATGTACCACTACAATACCACAGTCCTGGTCACCCGCGATGCCACGACAAGCGTGTCGGTTTGAGCAGCACACGATGTGTTCATGACCACGTGATTTGGCGATAGTGATTCCCATGGGATGCTACAACCGGGCGCCTTGATGACAATTGCTGCAACCAGCACCATGCGGGGGCTGGAGACGACAATGACCAGTGCTACAACCAGTGTAGAGTCGAGGTGTTGTTTTTGGTATGACGGCGAGGGACATGCTCCAACTGGCGAGTCGTTTTGCTGGCAACGACTAGAATTTTTGCAGCGACTGATGAATGTGAAGCATTTTTTTGATTCCTGGGACCAGCTAGAATTTTGTTGTGACCCGGCAACGGCAAGCCATGTTTTTGCTGGAACCGGCAATATTTTCTGCTAGGATTGGTGAGAATTTTTTCTTGCAACTGTTGATTACAGGTGATGCTACGAGCACTTGCATGTGCTACCATGAAGGTGTTGCAAGGGGGCAACAACAAGGTGCAACCGGTGAGACAGGCGAGCTAGGCCTGTCGAACAATGATGAGCTGTGACCGGCGAAACGAGTTGCTGCGACCTGTAATAGGAGATGCTACAACATGCGACATTGTGGCGATGGCGAACCGCGACGATCTGCGATGAGAGCATAGGATAGTGACAGGAGATGATGACGGGGACGGGCGGTCATGCTGGGCGGATTTGATGCACTTCGTGTATGATATCGATTTGGGGGAAGAAACAGATTGAGACAGGTCAGGTGGGCGGCATGATCCAACAGTGCGCGAGGCTCAGTCAGGTGGCCGCGCGACTACTGGGTACACTGTCGCACCGGTAAGGTGTTTTAGACGTTTTTTCCAAGTAAAATCTTGTTATACAGCGAAAATGTCAGATAAATCCTTTTTCTTAGAAAATGAATCTCAGATAAATCTGATTACCGAGAGATGTAAAGTAGCGCGTCTTTCTTTTCTCTGCCCCTGCCACTCGTGACGGATCCCGCCGTGCCCTACCTCACCGTGACCGCCTACGCCTCAATCCCGACCCACGCGGTCATCGCCGTTCATCACGCCACTGGTTCTCCTTCCCTTGAGGTATGAGCATTTAGGTTGTATGTCCCTTCGGGGACATCCGATAAAATTGGAACGATACAGAGAAGATTAGCATGGCCCATGCGCAAGGATGACACGCACAAATCGAGAAAAGGTCTCTTCGTTGTATATATATATCAAAACCAATCAATCACGATTTCTGTGGCGCCCCGTCTAGATCCGCCTCCGATTAGGATCCCCGATCGATTCCGTGTTCGTATTGGCTTCTCTCTCTCTCTCTCTCTCTCTCTCTCTCTCTCTCTCTCTCTCTCTCTCTCTCTTCCGGCCTACAATTAGATCAAAGTATATCTATATAAAGAAGATCCCATCGGTGGGCTAGCTATCGATGGGAGCCTGGTTCTCTTCCCCTTGGCAGATGCTGCTGGATTGGATGGCGCAGCGTATGATCCCAAGCGTTTTACCTCCATTTGATCTCCCCCCTCTTGATGCGCGTCACCCTTGCACACCAGAGTACGTATGTACGCGACCCAAATCTCATGAAAACTTTAATACCTTCTTGTTTCTTCTTATTTTCAAGACAAGACATTTGTTCCATCCATTATGATTATGTTGAATCCCTGTTTTGTCTTGTTTAATTATATTAATTGTTTCCTTTGACGGCAGAGAGTTCGACGACTTGCACATTTGCCGTCTCCGTCTCGCCCTCCACAGGGGCGGAGCTCCCGGTAGAGCGAGGTTGGGCGCCCGCCCTACGTTGATTTGCTGGATTTTTTTACGTGTAGGTTATGTATATACGTATATGCGCACGGCGCTCGCTCAGATCGTTGTGTTTTAGGGCCATGAGCAGCCAGCTTGTTTGAGCCGTGAGAAGCCAGCTTGTTTGGGCCGTCAGCAGCGAACCTGTCTGCACGCACAAAGACATGCAGTTCGTCCATGCCACCATGCGCACGAGCACGACACGAACCCTAGCAGCACTTAGCGGCACACAGCGAGCAGGTATGGACCGGCGACGATCAGCGCCCATAGGACACAGTTCGCGATTCACAGCCTAGCGCTAGTGGCTAGCCTACAGGACACAACAGTTCTTGTTTATTACAGTATCTTTGAGATCACATAAAATTATTTGCATGCATTGTTAATATGTATGGTCTACTTTTGATTTTGCATCGATTTTTCTTGTGCTTTAGGTGTTCGCCCCACCTTAATTTTTTTTCGTCCTCCGCCACTGGCCCTCCATGCCCTCAAACATTACAACTCCAAGCACCCGGTACGTACAATACTACTCCAACCCATCCGCTGGCTACCACCTAATCTTCTCTCCACCTCGATCCATCCTTGCATATACATGCACTACTGCTTTAGTTAGTTACTTGTATGCTTGTTTGAGATCCATGTCTTATATCTATATATGCATGCAGGATGCCGAATTCTGGTCTCCTGACCAGCCAAAGGTTGCCTGTACTGGTTTCAGGGAAGATATCTGGTACCACCTCAACTTCTCCGCCCGCCGCAAGGAAGACGGCGACGAGCAGAAGTTCTTTGCTGAGCTACGCTTCGTCCAGTATCCACGCAGACTTATCATCAAATCATGCACCATCTTAAGTACGTGCATAATGGTTCTATTATCGCTCACACTACCCAACTCGGTCCATTCCTAGCTAATTCTCTGCCCCTCTGTGTGTCTCTATCTCTCTGCAGAAAAGCCGTTGTGCCGCTTCAGAAGCAGCTGCACACTTTGTCTAGATGAATCCAAGATTTTACACTCAAGCCACGTACAACTTGGGTGTGGGAAGAAGGAGCATGAAGAGGAACTCTACCGTGAGAGGCATCAATGGGACTGGGACCCACATAGAAAGGATTACTTCAGGAGGGAGATGCTTGAGACGCCATTCCGGTTTGGTAGGTGCCCTAACTTTGGTGTGGAAAAGAGGGCCACGAAGTGGAAATCTACCATGAGAAGCGTAAATATAGCTAGGACATGCATATATATGTAGACTGAATTGTTAGGAGATGCCCTTCCATTAGTAGGAGATAGATGTGTTCCTTGTTGGGAGGAGACTGCCTTGATATAGACTGCAGCGACCAATGCATATCTTTGTTAACTCAATTTTGAACTCAAAATTCACTAAGCAGCAACTACATCCAAACCTAAGCAGCAATTACTCAAAAAACCTAGGGTTCATATATATGAACAAAATTAGTAAAACTACTGAAACTATTCAATTTAGAGGAGAGGGAGGTGCTTTCATCCATTCATTCAAATATACATTCAAACAATATTGAATATAGAGGAGAGGGAGGTGCTCATGGTGGACGGGGTGGGGCCGAAACGGAGAGGGAGACAACCGCGTGTGCGGGAGGGCCGATGAGTGGGGGAGAGAGTAGAGAAGGAGAGTGATGAAGGAGGGTGAGGGCATCCATGCGAAGAGGATTAGATGAGTTTAGCAGCAGTGCGGGGCACGGGCCCCCGCTATTGCTAAGCCCATTAGCTGTAGCACGGGGTTAGGGCCCACGTCATTGCTAAGAGGGCCCGAGGAGCTGGGCCCGGACTGGACAGAATAGCAACGCGGGTGAAGGGGCCCGTGTTACTGCTAATGGGCTTAGCAGTGGTGCGGGCATGTGACCCGCGTTGTTATTGTGGCCAGCCCGTGGGGCACAGTGGGTGCCCACTTAGTAGTAGCGCCGGTATTTAGCCCGTCCATTATCCCTGCGCTGCTATTACCTGTCTACCTATAGGGTTTCCTCTAGTAGTGGTAGTTTTCTGCCAAAAACCTCCTCGCAAATTTAAAAGACTGCCACCCCAACCTCAACCAACACACATAAAATGCCACCCTAGCAGACGAGCGTTTGCCAGTTATCTATTTCTGCTCGCCAGTGACTGCTTGTCAGTGCCGGGCCCATAGGCGTGCCAAATGTGTGGCCCGCACAAGGCCCATAAATATTTGAGGACCCAAACTTTTATATAGGCTTAGTATGTATTTCTTAAAAAAAAGATGTTGTCCCGTTGCGCTACGCCTCGCATGGCTTTGGGCCGCTGTGAGCCGAGCCAGAGGGGCGAGCGGCCAACCGCTGCTCGATCGATCTAGATAGTTTTTTCAAGAGTACATCGATCGGTTTCGTCACACCTCAAAAGGAAAACACAAATGTTAATGCCCACACGTGTGGCACGAAGCAACATGGCCCAAACGCCTCCAGTACCATTCATTTTGCCACATGAGAACAGATGACATCAGCGAGAATCTTTTTGCTTTCGGCTTAAAAATGTTTTATCTCCTAATTAAAAAATTCAATTAAAATCCGTTTCCATTATTAAATCCGTCTCAACGAGATCTTTAAAACTAAATCCCATGTTGATATGTTTCGACGAATATTTTTTTGGCCAAAAGTTGTCATGAAGTTTATACTGTAGTTGCCATAATGTTACACTAAAATGACATGTAGCAATTTTAGTTTATAGAGCATGACAATTTTAGTATTTTGACCGTGGCATTCCAATACTTTGACCATGAAATTTATTTTTTGTATGAACTATGGTAATTTTAAGTGCATGTATCATGAAAATTTTAGTTTATGGTTCATGGCAAGTCTAGTTTCTTAATTTCTCGTTTTATAATATGTCAAAAATTACTTTTAAATGTAGAAGAAAATAGCTGAAACATATGATGGCAACTTCAGTGTAACCACCATGGCAATTCATGTGGAATAGACATGGCAACTTTTAAAAGTCGTCGAAACATATTGATATGAGATACAGTTTCGAAGATCTCGTTGCGATGGATTTAATGGTGAAAACGGATCTTTTATCGGAATTTGCATTAAAGAGATAAAACAGTTTAAAAACTAGAAATCCAAAAAGATTCCCACATGCATGCATGCGGTGATGTGGCGTAGTCTCTATATTATAGGGCGTGTGGGCGGGTGTCGCTCCCACCACACGTGGGGCGCACTACTAGGGAAAACCTTATGCACAGAACTTTAGCAGTAGCGAGGGTCAAAAAAGCACACTGGTTCTAAGTAACAGTAGCGCACCTGAGAAAACCGTGCTGCAGATAAAGTTCTAGCAGTAGCGCGTCTTGCTCTAAACACGTTACTACTAAAATTCTCATGGCTTAGCCGATAGGCTACACATAGTAGTAGCGACCTATAACGAACCGCGCTATCGCTACTTTATTTGTAGCGGCGCGTTTTAATCTAAACTCGCTATTGCTAAAAGATATAAAATTAAATGGAAAGAAAATAGAAAGGTAATTGAAAATGAAAGAAATAGAATAAGGTGAAAGGAAAAAAAATAAAATGTGAAGAAAACTAAATGAAGAAGGGGGGAAAAGAGAAAGGAGTAGCAGTAGCGTGTATCCCAGGACGCGTTGTAGCTAACATAGCAGCAGCGTTCTTCTTGGAACGCGCTACTGCTACTTCTGACTTAACCACGGGGTTCGTCCTTCCCCACGGCCACTTCCCCCAAATCCAACTCTCCACTCTCGGCGTCGCCGTCTCCCGTCGGCCGCCGCGCGTCTCCGCACACCCTCTACGCCGCCCCGACCACAGATTCAACGCCGCCCCCGCCCCCGACCTCAACGCCGCCCCGGACGCCGCCCCCGACCCCGACCTCGACGCCGCCATCCGCCGCGCGCC
Organism: Triticum dicoccoides; assembly: GCF_002162155.2. Lineage (NCBI taxonomy): Eukaryota > Viridiplantae > Streptophyta > Magnoliopsida > Poales > Poaceae > Triticum > Triticum dicoccoides. The sequence goes on along the minus strand of NC_041383.1, from coordinate 812,291,115 downwards.
CGAGCCCTGACCCTGACCTCGACGCCGCCCTGCCCCTCCCTCGTCGCAGGCACCGAGGTGAGCACGCCTGCTCCTCCCTCTCCCCTACCTCTGCCTAGGGTTTCTTTATATTTTAGTTGCATCAAATTAGTTAGGGTTCATGTAAGAGTGGAAACAAATCGGATGCGGATGCGGCTCAAATGAGTTAGGGTTCATGTAAGGGTGGAAATGAATCAAATTTCTAAGATGAATCATAAAACGAGTAAAATTTGACCACTTACTTCACTTTATAGTTGGATAATTGGAATATCCGCTACCACTTTCCACCGTTCATCAAATTAGTTGGTAATTAGGGCAGTAGTTCCTAGGTACTAATTAGTTAGTAAGAACTAGGTACTAATTAGGTACTAGAATATTTTTATTTATAGTAAGTTTATTTTTAGTAAGAACTAGTTGAATTAATAGAACTAGTTAGTAAGACTTGTTGCTATTTTTTAGTTAAAGCAATTTTTCCCGCCTCGACGTGGACGATGCCTATCCCGCATCCTCGTCGTCGAGTCGGCGGAGGACGACACCTACTTGACCAGGTGGGCCATGTCCGGGAGTGGGCTCCGCCAGGGTGGTACTGGGAGGCGCTACCTACCGGGGAGCGCAAGTTGGTGAGTAGCCAGCCTGTCGTTGACCCGAACCTTCTTTGGTGGCGGTCGCGTGGGCCAGTGACGGTCCAGAGGCTCGAGGACACCGCGGAGGTGGTGTGTCACCATGTCAGTGAGGAGGACGCGCACGTCCGTCGCTACTTGTTTGCGTTGGAGCACATGTTCTCCAATACCTGGCAGGTTCTCCAAGGATCTCACTGGAGCTATGATCCCGTGATGGTTCCTTTTCTGTGGGTGTCCACCGCCCGCGCCGATACCCGTCGTGTGCTAGGGTTTTAGTTGTATTAGTGATGTTATATGTATGACACTATTCGTGATGTATTAGTGATAATATTCGACGATGTACGGACGCATGAGATGATTTACTTTTGCTTATTGAATGCATGCTAATTTGAGTCCTATAAGATATTTTGAAATGTATATATTGTGTTTCTCAATATCCAAGTGGCCGGTCATGTTTGCAGGTTACACCTCCGAGTGGCCTATGTTTTGCCGGAGCGTTGATTCATTTCCGTTCCGGCAAATTTCAGGCGCTCGATATGTCCTATTTTAGCAAAGGTCATGCCGGATTTTTCCGTGAATTTTGGCATGACTTGTGCCAGAATATGTAGGAAATATCGAGTGCCCCGGATTTGTGTGTTGAGTATCCTGGTAGTTGTCTTCGATCGATTTTCAATTAATGTTTTAACTGTGAACATAGGAAATGTCTGACGACGAAAAGGATTTCGGTATTTGCAAATACTGCGAAGACGAGCGCGGCATGTGCGACAGAATCTTCCTAGATGATGATAGGCGCTTCAGCATCAAGCTAGACGAGAACTTCGAAGTGGATACAGTAAGTCACAACGACAAGTCTTTTTTCGTAATTAAGCATGACATTTGCTTCATTTGCTTCAACTTATAATTTAAGCATGACATTAAGCATGACAAGTCTTTTTTTACTATTCTACTACCGTATCCCCTGCCATGCAAGAGTTTTTGTATTGGATAAGATAGGTTTCAGTCGTGCTATGGAGGAAAAGAAATTTTACTTGAAGAACGAGCATGGTTATATTTTCAACGTAAAATTATCAATTCAGACGACTACACCTATTTTGGATGCAAAACATGGCGAGCACTATGCAAGACTTATGCATTTGAGCCTGATATGGTTATCACCTTTGATATTCGTCCAGAAGATGATATTGAAGGTAATACCGACATCTGGGTCGATGTGCAAACGCCTCCAGTTATACCATTATGTAAGTTTCTCAACCATATTTATGTCTTTAATATTGTTTATTCAAAAATAGTTGACAACTAATTTGTATTGTCAACTTATTTCGGTGCAAGCAAACATGTCCAGTGCTTCATAGACAGGACCGTATACTGTCCCGGAGCTGAACTCAACTGCGAGAAGCTTAGTCATTATGTTTCATGGCTTGAGGATCTTGATACTGTCAAGATAAATTTTCTTCCTGCATTTAGAAATGTTAGTACTGAAAATGTGTGACCAATAGTGTTCGTATGAACTACGGTCACATCTATTTAGGAAGGATGGTAAGATTTTTACTATTTGTCCTCAGTGCACCTTTTTCATACATTATTTTTGAAGCTAAACTTCAGTGCTAAGTATGTTACCATACGATGTTCTTCAACAGGGACTCCCGGTGAATGCTGTGCCTTATGGGATCGAGACTAAAGGTACCATGAGTATTATCAGCTTACGGCCAAGATATCCTACAGATTACTTTAGTGCATTCAAGATTAGCAACGGATGCTTAATAGTGCAAGACTGGACCAAATATGTGATGGGAGAGCGCAGAGAAGTACTAGGGGGCAGCAAACAGATGCGCTACCCACGATTAGGAGACAGTTTCATCTGCATGCTCCAACTTGATCAAGGAGGAGAGTTATACATGTTTTATGTTATTTTACCTAAGAGAGAGCAGCAGGAGTGATTAGCTAGCTAAAATGAGTTTGAGGATCATGATGTGCTACACTATTACTATGATGATAAAATAGCTAGTGTTAATGGTAATGACTATGATGATTATTATTAGCTAGTGTTAGTGGTGATTAAATAAATACTGTTGGTGGTAATGGCTATGATGATGATTAAATAGCTTGTGTTGGCGGATTAGATTCAAGTGGAGGCAACATGTGGTGCACATCGAAAGTACTACTAGTCCAAACTAGATCAAGTTTGGATTAGTAGTATACTTTTGACATGCACCACATATTGCCTCCACTTGAACCTAATCCACCTTCATTTGACACACTGTTATGGACATAATGATGTAAACCTCATAACTGCTATTGTACCAATATTTGTACGATGACGCATAAATACACTAAAAATAAAAAAATAAAAAAAGAATACTAGTAGCGATGGAGAGAAAACACGCTGCCAGTAGTTACATTAGCAGTAGCGTGGGAGTGAATAAACGTTATAACTATTTGTCCTAGCAGTAGCGCCTTATTAGTAGCGCGCCTACCCGTGCTACTAGTGAGCACAAAACCAGCGCTACTGCTAGGGCTTTCCTTAGTAGTGGCGTTATCAGTGTCCAAGGAAAAAGTAAACGGAATCTCAGGACAACATGGGAGTCAGATCGATCGCAAAGGGGAAACACTATCGGCCTATCACGTCGTCGTCGCTGTCGCTACATCCTACGGAAGGATCGATCGGTGTGAGTTTTCAGACTCGACTGGAAATGGCACCGTTCGATCCGATCGATCATCCACCGTGACACTAGACTCTACAACGCCGTTGGGCTGGCGACGAGCGACACGACAGACGGAACATGGGCAGTTGAGCACACAACGACAGGTTGCCTACCGGCCGCCGCTGGCGAGTCCTATTTTGTGGATATTAACTTCGTCTCATACTCCTGATCCCTAATTTTCTAATTAATTTTTAACAGAGATCGTTTGAAATCAATTCTTGTCTCCTCGGTTAAACATCACAGTATACCAGTTTAATTGGACAGGACACGGGATTAGATGAGTTAGACAATTCGTCTAATTGCCAAACATTGACACATAGTCTCCAATTAATTTCTGTTGTTGTAACACTTTATTTTATTTTATTCATCTTTTGTATCTTGTGTTTAGTAAAGGGAAACATCAGTCTGGTTCATACAAGCGCAAGAGAAAAGACTCAATGATTTGTCCACAATAGCACTTGAGAGCTAAGTGTTGGAGAAGATTGATTACAGGGATATCATTAAAGATTTCATTTCAAAGAATACTAAAAGAATGACGTTGTTCAAATAAATATTATGCAACATAGAGTTGAATAGGTATGATTTTTTATACATTGGATTGGTATGTAAG
>NC_041383.1:812242206-812287054 GCF_002162155.2 Triticum dicoccoides | reverse complement strand
GGTGTAGCTACACCCATTTCTCATATACTACTATGTGGTAGTATATATAGTATTTTACTATTTTATTATTTTTAGTATGTTCATATTCGAGTGAAGTGCACTGTAGGTCCTTGAACTATTTCAGGGATGTCACGTAGGTCCTCGAACTATGAAAATCGTCATCCAGGTCCTTGAAGTGCAGTAAGTGTGTCATTCAGGTCCAAAATCTCCCTGACAGGCTCTAACTGGCCAGCTGGCACGTAAACAGTAACCATAACAATGCGTGGCAAACAATCCTGAATTCCTGTGCGCACATTAAACAATAAATATAAAAAAATATCGAAAAACTGAGATCCTCTGTCATCGAAGATACCCTGGCGCGTGAACAGTTCATTAATTCAAAAAAAGTTCGCGAATGATGGATTTGGAAAAAATATTTGTGACTTAATAAAATGTTCGCGAATGATGAATTTGGAAAAAATATTCGCGACTTTAAAAAAATATTCACGACTTTAAAAAAAGTTCGGGAACGATGAATTTGGAAAAATATTCATGACTTTAAAAAAATGTTCGCGAACGATGAATTTGGAAAAAATATTCGCGAGTTTAAAAAAAGTTCGCGAACGATGAATTTGAAAAAATATTCATGGCTTAAAAAAAATGTTCGCGAACGATGAATTTGGAAAAAATATTCGTGACTTTAATAAAATGTTCGCGAACGATGAATTTGGAAAAAAATATTCGTGACTTTAATAAAAAGTTCACTAACATTTTTTAAAGTCACAATTTTTTGTGGTTCGCGAACAGTTTTTTACATACCCATGAACAATATTTGTGGTTTGCGAACATTTTTTTCCATACCCACGAACAATATTTGTGGTTCGCGAACATATTTTCAAATTTATAGTTTGTGAACTTTTTTAAAGTTGCCAATATTTTTGCATAATCGCGAACATTTTTTTGAATTAATGAACATTTTTACTATTCACGCACCAGTGGTATCTTCGATGCCAAAGATTGTCAGATTTTTTGTTTTATTTTTCGCACTGTTCACCATGCCAGCTGACCATCTAGAGGCGGTTAGTGAGATTTTGGACCTGGATGACACACTTACTGTACTTCGAGGACCTGAATGACGATTTTCATAGTTCGAGGACCTAGTGACACCCCTGAAATAGTTTAAGGACCTACAGTGCACTTCACTCTTCATATTCTATAACTAAGATACTCCAAAGCGAGTTATGTGAAAAAATTGCATGTGAGCCCATGTTTTTATCATATTTGTGAAAATACGTACATATTTGTACGTAAAAAGAAGTATGCTAAAAATATATTACATACTACCTAAAAAATAGTATATATAACATCTAAATATTCTTACATACTACATACTACGCATACATACACTGCGGTATGGTAGATACTACCTAAAAGGTACAAAATAAAAATGGGTGTAACTACACCCGGTAGTAGGAAAATTTTGTATAAACTACGAGATATATATACATTATAATTGCTCATGAGATAGGTGCTCATTTTTTAGTTTCGTACAGTGCCTCAAATTTTGCCGGCCCCGCCCTGCTGCTTGTTCAAGTATTTGATCTATCTAAGATATGCAAACAAGGAGGGGAGCGACGGGAGGCATGGATTGGCAAGAATGAGCACGTGGCAGGACAGGGATACGTGCTAGCGAGGTGCCGGATAGGTACACGCGACGCGGATCTCCTTGTACTTGATAAGCTCATGTAGCCACCCGGGCAACAACGCCTGTTGTGTTCATTTCTTCCTTTTATTTTTTTATTTTTCTTTACTTTTTTTCCTTTTCCATTTCTTTTCTTTGTACGTTTTATCTTTTATTTTTTAGTTAAATTCATGAACCTTTTCAAAATATGTGCATTTTATTTCAAAATCAATGAACATTAACATTGGTGAACTTTCTCCAGAATTGATGGACTTTAAAAAAATAAAAGATAAAACGAATTATCTATTTTGAGTAATTAATGAAGTTCAAATACAGATCTAAAAAATAAAATGTTAATAAAATAAAAGATAAAACGAATTACCTATTTATTGGTCATCATCGTATTTTTTGCCAAATTTTTACCATAGATTTAATTAATAAAATGTTAATGCATATCTAAAAAATAATATCATTGAAAAGTACGTTCAAATACAGATCCAACAATAAATTTTTTCATGATATGCATTAACATTTATTTTGTTAAATATTTGATCAAAATTTGGCACGAAATACAAAGATGACCAATAAACCAGGCGGAAGTAGTAGTAATATATTATGTTACCACGAGCATCTCTCTACTCATTAACTACTTGCCACATAAGCAAAAAAAATTAAAATGCGCTATGTTACTAGTTAAGTTACTCTCACTATAACTGGCTTAACATTCTTGTGTCGCAACAATCTATGGCATAGCTGTGCGCCAAATTAAAGTTGGTGTGCATAAAAAAACATCATGTAGCATGGTACAGCCGCCATCTTCCGCATAGTTTGGGCATTCTTATTCGCACTCAACTTCATGTGGACCTCCATCGCCTTGAGAGCCATCATCTTCGACTCCAGGGCTCTCATCTTCTCCACCGCCGTACCACGTCGGCCTCTCAGATCGCCTAAGGGGTGGCACTGTGAGGCTTCACTTCTTTGCTGACCTATATTTTGATAGACGCTACTGCCAACTAGCCGTTGAAACATGCATCATCTTAGGTACTACCTAAATTTATTTCTACAACTCTCTCAGTCTCTTACGAGCTGTGTTTGTTGGACACTTGAGTATATGCGTATACTAGAGGATTCGCTCAAACCCCTCCCCTCCGGACTCGCTCCCGCGGGCGACTCAGGAGGGTAAACCCTAGCGCTGTCAGCCGTCTCCTCTTTCTCTCCTTTCCCTCACCGCTGCCAGGGCGCGCCACCGATCAAAAGTTAGCTCGCGTCGGCGACGGCGGGAACTCCTCTCTCCTCGCTCGGTGGTGGCAGGCGCGGGTCGTCGGCATCGAGCAGTGGCGGTGCGCTGGCGTTGGGCGCGGCGGCGCTAAGGCGGGTTCTGGTGGCGGAGTCACTGGTGTGACGGGCCGGCGTGGAGGGCTTCACAGTGTGGCCTGCTTTTGGCGGTGGCGGCGCTGGCACTGGATCTGTCCAATTCGGTCGCGGCCGCAGGTGGCGATTGCCCCGCCGGTGGGGCTTCCTGGGCGCCCTGGGAGGTTAGTCACCGCGGGTGGTGGTGCACGCGGCTAGGAGGGTCATTGTCCCACCTCCCCTTGTCCTGTGGGCGCGCCACTGTGGACCTGATGCCGATCTAATCTGGTTCCAGCAGGGCTCTGAAGCCGGATGGGGGGCACAGCCGGGGGCTGGTGCTGCCGTCTCCCTCGTGACATGGTCTTGGCCGGTGGGCTCCTCGCCCGGCCTTGGGTTGGGGGCGTGATGCCCAAGGGACCCGTGCCTACCCAGATCCGGGTCATGCCTAGGTTCTCATGGTCGTCGTCTTCCACCCTTGGTCGATGTGCTCATCACCGTGACTCTCTTCCTTGCTCGGTCTGATGACTTAACGGAAGGATCAAGTGTGATTCGGAGGAATCGTCCATTTGCCCCTTCCTCCTTCACACCGATGGTACCTTATTTCGCCTGGCCCGTCATGTGGAGTGCGCCTTGGAGTGGTGGCCTGCGTGGTGAGTTGCGTTGAGGCGGTTCTAGAAGACTTGAGCTTATTGTTTGGGACTAGCTAGTTTTCCTAGTGGCATTGCTAGTCCCTATTGTTTGGTTTCCTGTTTTGAGCTATGTGTGCTTCTCTTTTATAGCTGGTATCCCCAACAGTGTGGGTGTGCGTTTGTATGCTTCATCACCTTCTGTATTGGTTGTGGTTTTATTTATAAAGCCGGGTGAAAGCCTTTTCCGGTATATGTATACACTAGAAGGAGACGCACGCTTTGCGTGCCATTTCTCTCTTTGTCGTTGTAAAAATGCTTATATATGCAATCAATCGCTTTATTGAACAGTGCATTAAATGCTAAGCTTGCAATGTGCCTTTTTCAGAAGAAGAAAAAATCACAGATAAATCATGATACTATAAGAAACTCCCTTGGATTATGATTACAACTCTTTTTTACCAAACTCTACTTCTCTACCGTGACATATAAATTATCCTTAGGACCATGATGAAACATATTGCAAAACCATTATCCCCCACAACTCTTCGAAGCTCTACCAATCCAGGGAGCAACTAGTATAGAAAATGGGGCTGTGGTAGAAAAAGAAAAGATCAGTCTGGGCCATTTAAGTGGATGGTACAGATTTCAGTGGAGACACTTCAGACCACTTAATACACATTTTATAAAATCCGCCTTGGTACTAGTTAGATATAAAACTTGACTTTTGCAGTAAACACCTCGACTTTCTCATACTCAATTGTTTTGTCGTTGGTAATGCAACTATTTACAAATCAACTTGTTTATCTTAATGAATTTCAAGAAAATATGTAATTCTGCATTTTGTGCATGCAATAGGTTCATGCATGCCCGAATTCCATTTCTTTCTTTGATTAAAACCAACCAATGCATCACCTTAATACCATCTGAACTCACTACAGGCCCCGCAAAAAAAAAGAACTCACTACAAGGATACCCCCTATAAAGCAACACATATTGTACATCGTTTTGACTATTAGTTGCAAAATTCATAGTAGATACGCATATAAGCGGTGTAGCATATGCGTTGTAGACTTGCAGCTCGTGGCCCTGTTCATGGTGCAACAGATCTTATATGTTTTTTTTGCATGGTAATACGTGTCTCATTTATATAGAATAAAGATCAAGTTACAAGGCACGTAAGCACCGATCATACATGACTGAAAAGATAGAAAAATCCTATGCAAAATACCAGCGCATGTCCCTTTCCTTCGACACCACCGAAGCGATGACCAAAGTGTAAGAAGACAGATCACCTCTTCGCCCAAGCTCGACGCGGCTCCATCGCTGATCAGCAGCTTTACGGACCTCCAAAGTAGTTTGCCAAAAGCAAAACCATAGCCGTTGAAAGAATCAGACCGGGGCAACATGTCTCCGGACACGCCATCGAACTTCAGAACTGACACCCTCGCATGACGACGAAGTCGGAGAAGGAAACCAGAACTGCCCGCCTTCGACCACAGACCCAACACAAGATACTCCATCTTCCAGTTGTCACTTGCGTAGACAACCGCCTGCGCGTACTCCTGAACGACAAAACCTCCCTGCTCCACCATGACGTCGGAGACAACGCCACAGCAACGGGGACAGAGCAGAAGGAGAGACACACCTGATGGAGTCGCCGCTGCCGCCTCGCCAACACCATCCATGAACCCTAACGCTGTCGATCTGAGGGATCGACAGAGACACGATGCCATCAACTCCGAGACGCCGCCATGAAAGACACCGCCGGTGTGGGAGTGGGGTTGAGGCAGATTTATTCGTCCGGACTCCGCTCCCACCACCCCAACGACGCACCACGACCTACAAATCCAAAACCTAACTACAGAACGGAGGAACGGGGTCCCCCCTCCCTCTTGCCGCCGGAGCAACGGCCGAAGGGAGAGGGGGCCAGCGCACCGGCCGGTGGAGATCGGAGAAAAAGAGTCGCCTCGCCCTAGTCGCCTGGTGGCGGCGGCGGCTAGGGTAGGAAAAGAGTCCTCCGCGGACGGAGAGATAACAGATCTTATATGTTGCGAGGTATTGGTTGCAAATTGTATTTATTATAATACTCCAAATATACATAATTAAAAAAATCAGCACAAAATTAATTAGACACGCCCGCACACATAATGAATGTGGCGCGAAAATCTTTCTTTTAGGGATATATGTGGCGCGAAAATCTGTGCTAACTGACCGAGCAAAACTAAATTGCGCGGAGTCTACCACTTCTATTCTCCGATCTAGATTGATATTCTCCTTCAAGTCCGGATCGATCTAGGTCTACTACGACACAAATCGATCATCCAATCTCCTCTCGCTGAGCGGGAAGGCTGGAAGGCGGCGACGGCCCGGGGAGTGGCGGGAAGGCGGAGACGGACAGGGGAGCGGTGGCTTTGCGTGCAGCGAAGAAGGGAGAAGCGGCGAGGCCACGGCAGGAAGGCTGCAAGTCGTCTGCTAGCATCCCCTACTCCTCTGCCCGCCCCTCCAGCCTGCCCACCGGCGGCGCTCTACTCCTTCGGCCACCCATCTTCTCCTTCACCGTGTACGACGGCGAGACTAACCTCCGAGGTAACCCTCTTCCTCCCTCGTTCCCATCTCCTCTCATCCAGTGACCTACTTGTGGGCACCTCGAGACATGGCCGTGGGATGTAGGGGAATTTGGTAGATGATGAAGGGGATGGATCGTCAGATTGGAGAGATGGATTCATCCCCCTGTCTTTGTGATCAAATCATTTGAGAGAGAGGAGCTTCAGGCTTGTTACAGTTTCAGAGATGTACTGTACCACTAGGGCTATGTTCAGTTGTTTGGGATTTGTTCCCAGTAGGGAATTAATCACCATGGGGTTTGTGTGAAACCTCTGTTTGTCAATCTAATCTCTGTTGGGGTTTGACCCATATCCCTCTTAATCCCTGTCGACTTCATTGTTGTTCGGTTGGTCAGGGATTGAACAAAATTTGTACAGGAATATAGTTTAAATGCTGTACTAAGTAAACATTCATATCTGAATTCAGTTTGTACAAGGAATGTTTAAAATATTCAGAAAATGTAGTGTAAGCATTGCACTGAGTAAACATTCATCTCTGAAACTAACAATTAGGTTCTATTTCTAATGTGAGTAAACGTTCAGGGAATGTATTCTTCCTCCCTTCTATTTCTAATGCGACCCCTTACTGTCATATCCATTGTGAAAACATTTAAGTTCTAGTTTTAGTATAGAGTACATGTATATATATATGGGAGTAAGTCAAGACAAGTGAGCATAATCAGAACAAGGACCCTGTCCCTATCTGTAACATAATAGGAACATATATGTTTTAATTCTTATAAAGCACACACACAAGAGTCTCTAAAAAATATAACAGATGTCTGCTAAACTTAACGACGACTTTAGGAATCTTTATCGAGTAGTACTTTGAATCCAGTGTTGGTTCTTCTATCCAAATTTGCATAAGAAAGACAAGATTAGAGACTCCAATTTGTTGGAGTACATACACTTGGACCTATCTCATATGTTAAGAGTAATACTTGGACCTATCTCCAATTTGTTGGAGTACATACACTTATGTCATTTGTTGACAATAAGATTATATCTACTTCAGAGTATTTTCTGAAACACAGGTGGAAAATAGTTTGAAAATGCACAAAGATGCACCTTGATTAAACTTCTTCTTAACTTCCATTTGTTTCCCTTAACATGTGAATGCCTCTCTGTTTCCTTGAAGATCAATGCTTCTGTTTTACTTTTGCTCGAGTGTTTGTTGTGTTCAGCTCAGCTCAGTTTGTTGCCGGTTTCAGTCAACCAAGAAAGAAAAAGGAAATCCTTGACTTTTTGTGTATATTTCGTATGTCGTATGTTCAAAATATTTTTGCTTTTAGTGAATTGTTAGATCAAAGGATTCAAATTTGTACGACATGGTTCCAGGTGTTTGGGAATAGTTGAACTTTGGCAGCTGCTGCTCGTGTTGTATCACGATGGAAATTCAGTCCATCAGCAATTGAATTCGACTATTTGAACATGCTAGCTGCTGTCGTACAAGAGGTGAAGGGTAGTTATACTGTTTACTGCTTGTGATGTACTATGTGTTCACAAATTTTACCTAGATGTATTATGTGTTCACAAATTTACTTTCATTGTGTTACGCTGGACACAATACCACAATAAAGGTCAGCTTCCAGTGTGATTCTGTTATTTACATTCTTAGTATCATTGCCACAACCTATGTCGTTTTGGACATGAAACTTACTACTCTACTGCTTCTGCATGCAGGTTTGATGGATAAAGAAAGTCGCCGATCTGAAAATGTGGAGCCTAGCTGAAGTGATGAATTCATTACTGTTATTTACTATTTTTCTATTTTATGTCCATGTACTTTATAATTTGGACAAGAAGATTTGTAGGTGTGACTGCCCTAAAGTGTCCGTACTTGATCTCAAATACGTTGGTGTTGGTTGTTCTGTTTCCTAAACATTCTTACACATGTTACTGTTAAAGAAAAATATATTCTTACACATGTTCATATGTACCTACATCCGGGTTGTTGGTTATCTCATAATCATCATAGAAGTGTTAAATAGGCTGGTTCCATGAAATCGATCAATACATTGGTGTTGGTTGTCTCCTTGCCAATATTTCACGAGGGCATCTCTAACTTGGAGGGGAACAACAATAGAGTGTTAGTGTTAATCTCTTTGCACCAGAATAATGTAGCTGCAGCTTTTCTTCAGTTAGCTGTAGCGTTTCTTCAGTTAACTGTGCTTTTCTTCAGTTAGCACGCAAATACCCTGTTCAGCACGTTGCAAATAATCTATCTTGTGTTGTGCATGTCTCTGTTCTTTGCCACTCTGTTGCGTGAGTTGAATTCAGTTCATCGTTGATCCACACCGTGAGTCGATCCTAGCCTGATTTCAGAAGCATACCGCAAATGTCTGGTCACATTTTGAATGGAATTTAACAAAATATATTATGCAAATTAAAAGAAAATGAACAATTTTTATTCAAACTTAAATATTCATTCCATACAGCCGGACTATATTTTGTCCAGACAATTATTAGAACTTCTAACAAAATTAACCTCCCCTATACTTGATGGTGATCTCATACGCCTAGTCGGGCTGGCCGGTGGCACCTCCGTGGTTGCCGTTGGAGTCGGGCTTCTAGCGGCAGAAGAGTGCGGAGTCACCGTAAGGCTTCCCGACCGCCGCCTGGAGCTCGCAGATGATCCTATTCACTTGCTCCTGAGCCATGTGTAGTGTGGCCACAGCCACCATGGACGTGGGCGCAGGGAGAGACAGACGGTGGCATGGTGATCTCGCTTGGAGACCACTGCTTGCCGTACTTCAGCATCTTCTCGTTGAGGCGGCGGAGATGACGCTTTCATCTTCGCTGTGGTCTTCGACTGGTCGATGACCCAGTCCATCGTGTCTAGTCACATCTCTCCGACAAATGTCACATGCATATGGTTCGCATGCGGCGTGGGCGGCGTTCTTATCTAGCCAACCACTTCAATGATTGTCCTAGTGATAGCCCGTGTCCGCTCTGGGCCCGCATGAATGTAGCGTGTAGAGCGGAAGTGCATTTGCGCGGGAAAGGGGGCTGACGCGGGAGATGTTTTTGGGTGGTTACGGTTGTCCACGCGTACGTGGCGGCGGTCCGGGCGCCCGCAAAGGCCCCCATTGTTTGCATCCGGTTTGCGAGATTTCGAACTACCTGAGTGGTCCGTGGACCGATGGGGTATCGTGTTGGATGGCAAACTATGTCAGGACACGTACGTCAATCTGGACGTTTGCAATGTTTTGAGGGTCCACATTAGCGCTGACCCTCAAAATGGATACACTCTTTATCCGTAGACTTGTCCGAACTGGTCCAAAGACAGTGATTTATAGCTGGCCATACAATCGTGCTCACATCCATTTCAAATGCAAATTAGAACGAACCGGACGAATTTCACCAAACATGACGCAATTCATTAAATTTCATTCATAGTTTACATAAAACTTACGACATTTCATCCGTTTAACTAAAAACTAAAAAAACACTGGGTAAACTTATAGCGGGCGGTGACCTCGTACGCGTGGCGGCCCTGACTGGCCGTACTGTCGTCGTCGTCCGTGTAGTCCTTCGACCGGCAAAAGGGCGCTGGGGTGCGACAGCCCTGCCCGGCTGCCGCCTGGCGCTCGTGGAGCCACTCTGCTTCCTCCTGCACCGCGCGGAGGGCCTCCGCGGCCAATGCCGGCCCCGACCATGGTGCCCGGGCGGTAGTGAAGGTGTGTCGCTTAGCGACCACTCTTTGCTGATCCTAGCCAGCAACCTATCCAGGGAGCGGCGACGGCACCCCGCGACCTTCTCCGCATTGGTGATGGAGCGGTCACGAATAGTGGCCTCTGCTAGGTTTAGGTCCTCGCGGACCCAAGCCGATGCCTCGTCGAAATTGGCAAACACGAAGCGGCCCGCCGCGTTGCGCTACTCCAGTCGTGTTGCCTGTTGGGGAACGTTGCAGAAAACAAAAATTTTCCTACGGTTTCACCAAGATCCATCTATGAGTTCATCTAGCAACGAGTGATCGGATGCATCTACATACCTTTGTAGATCGCGAGCGGAAGCGTTCAAAGAACGGGGTTGAGGTAGTCGAACACGACGTGATCCAAATCACCGGAGATCCTAGCACCGAACGGACGGCACCTCCGCGTTCAACACACGTACGGTCAGCGTAACGTCTCCTTCTTCTTGATCCAGCAAGAGGGAAGGAGAGGTTGAGGAAGATGGCTCCAGCAGCAGCACGACGGCGTGGTGATGGTGAAGCTGCAGTACTCCGTCAGGGCTTCGCCAAGCACTATGGAGGAGGAGGAGGTGTTGGAGAGGGAGAAGGAGGCAACCAAAGGCGTGGGATGAAAGCCCTCCTTCCCCCACTATATATAGGAGGGCCAAGGGGGGGGGGGCGCCGGCCCTAGGAGATCCAATCTCCTAGGGGGGTGCGGCCAAGGGGGAGGAATCCCTCCTCCCCAAGGCACCTAGGAGGTGCCTTCCCCTGCTAGGACTCTTCCTCCTTGAAACCCTAGGCGCATGGGCCTCTTGGGGCTGGTGCCCTTGGCCCATGTAGGCCAAGGCGCACCCCCTACAGCCCATGTGGCCCCCCGGGACAGGTGGCCCCACCCGGTAGACCCCCGGAACCCTTCCGGTGGTCCCGGTACAATACCGATAACCCCGAAACTTGTCCCGATGCCCGAAACAGGACTTCCCATATATAAATCTTTACCTCCGGACCATTCCGGAACTCCTCGTGACGTCCGGGATCTTATCCGGGACTCCGAACAACATTCGGGTTACTGCATATACATATCCCTACAACCCTAGCGTCACCGAACCTTAAGTGTGTAGACCCTACGGGTTCGGGAGACATGTAGACATGACCGAGATTGCTCTCCGGTCAATAACCAACAGAGGGATCTGGATACCCATGTTGGCTCCCACATGCTCCACAATGATCTCATCGGATGAACCACGATGTCGAGGATTCAAGCAACCCCATATACAATTCCCTTTGTTAATCGATATGTTACTTGCGCGAGATTCGATCGTCGGTATCCCAATACCTCGTTCAATCTCGTTACCGGCAAGTCACTTTACTCGTACCGTAATGCATGATCCCGTGACCAGACACTTGGTCACTTTGAGCTCATTATGATGATGCATTACCGAGTGGGCCCAGTGATACCTCTCCGTCATACGGAGTGACAAATCCTAGTCTTGATCCATGTCAACCCAACAGACACTTTCGGAGATACCCGTAGTATACCTTTATAGTCACCCAGTTACGTTGTGACGTTTGGCACACCCAAAGCACTCCTACGGCATCCGGGAGTTACACGATCTCATGGTCTAAGGAAAAGATACTTTGACATTGGAAAACTCTAGCAAACGAACTATACGATCTTGTGCTATGTTTAGGATTGGGTCTTGTCCATCACATTATTCTCCTAATGATGTGATCTCGTTATCAATGACATCCAATGTCCATAGTCAGGAAATCATGACTATCTGTTGATCAACGAGCTAGTCAACTAGAGGCTTACTAGTGACATGTTGGTGTCTATTATTCACACATGTATTACGATTTCCGGATAACACAATTATAGCATGAATAAAGACAATTATCATGAACAAGGAAATATAATAATAATGCTTTTATTATTGCCTCTAGGGCATATTTCCAACAGTCTCCCACTTGCACTAGAGTCAATAATCTAGTTACACTGTGATGAATCGAACACCCATGGAATTCTGGTGTTGATCATGTTTTGCTCTAGGGAGAGGTTTAGTCAACGGATCCGCTACATTCAGGTCCGTATGTACTTTACAAATCTCTATGTCTCCATCTTGAACATTTTCACGAATGGAGTTGAAGCGACGCTTGATGTGCCTTGTCTTCTTGTGAAACCTAGGCTCCTTGGCAAGTGCAATAGCTCCAGTGTTGTCACAGAAGAGTTTGATTGGCCCCGACGCATTGGGTATGACTCCTAGGTCGGTGATGAACTCCTTCACCCATATTGCTTCATGAGCTGCCTCCGAGGCTGCCATGTACTCCGCTTCACATGTAGATCCCGCCACGACGCTCTGCTTGCAACTACACCAGCTTACTGCCCCACCATTCAAAATATACACGTATCCGGTTTGTGACTTAGAGTCATCCAGATCTGTGTCGAAGCTAGCATCGACGTAACCCTTTACGACGAGCTCTTCGTCACCTCCATAAACGAGAAACATTTCCTTTGTCCTTTTCAGGTACTTTAGGATATTCTTGACCGCTGTCCAGTGTTCCTTGCCGGGATTACTTTGGTACCTTCCTACCAAACTTACGGCAAGGTTTACATCAGGTCTGGTACACAGCATGGCATACATAATAGAACCTATGGCTGAGGCATAGGGGATGACACTCATCTCTTCTGTATCTTCTGCCGTGGTCGGACATTGAGCTGAGCTCAATTTCACACCTTGTAACACAGGCAAGAACCCCTTCTTAGATTGATCCATATTGAACTTCTTCAATATCTTATCAAGGTATGTGCTTTGTGAAAGACCTATGAAGCATCTTGATCTATCTCTATAGATCTTGATGCCTAATATATAAGCAGCTTCTCCAAGGTCCTTCATTGAAAAACTCTTATTCAAATAGGCCTTGATGCTGTCCAAGAGTTCTATATCATTTTCCATCAAAAGTATGTCATCTACATATAGTATGAGAAATGCTACAGAGCTCCCACTCACTTTCTTGTAAACGCAGGCTTCTTCATAAGTCTGCGTAAACCCAAACGCTTTGATCATCTCATCAAAGCGAATGTTCCAACTCCGAGATGCTTGCACCAGCCCATAAATCGAGCGTTGGAGCTTGCACACCTTGTCAGCATTCTTAGGATCGACAAAACCTTCCGGCTGCATCATATACAATTCTTCCTTAAGGAAACCATTAAGGAATGCCGTTTTGACGTCCATTTGCCATATTTCATAATCGTAGAATGCGGCAATTGCTAACATGATTTGGACGGACTTCAGCTTCGCTACCGGTGAGAAAGTCTCATCGTAGTCAACCCCTTGAACTTGTCGATAACCCTTAGCGACAAGCCGAGCTTTATAGATGGTCACATTACCATCCACGTCTGTCTTCCTCTTAAAGATCCATTTATTTTCTATGGCTCGCCGCTCAACGGGCAAGTCAGTCAAATTCCATACTTCGTTTTCATACATGGATCCTATCTCGGATTTCATGGCTTCCAGCCATTTGTCGGAATCCGGGCCCGCCATCGCTTCTTCATAGTTCGAAGGTTCACCGTTGTCTAACAACATGATTTCCAAGACAGGGTTGCCGTACCACTCTGGTGCAGAACGTGTCCTTGTGGACCTTCGAATTTCAGTAGGAGCTTGATCAGAGTATCTTAATCATCATCAATAACTTCCTCTCTAGTAGGTGCAGGCACCTCAGGAACATTTTCTTGAGTTGTACCATTTTCCGGTTCAAGAGGTAATACTTCATCAAGTTCTACTTTCCTCCCACTTACTTCTTTCGAGAGAAACTCTTTCTCTAGAAAGAATCCATTCTTGGCAACAAAGATCTTGCTTTCAGATCTGAGGTAGAAGGTATACCCAACCATTTCTTTAGGGTATCCTATGAAGACGCATTTTTCCGACTTGGGTTCGAGCTTTTCAGGTTGAAGTTTCTTGACATAAGCATCGCATCCCCAAACTTTCAGAAACGACAGCTTAGGTTTCTTCCCAAACCATAATTCAAATGGTGTCGTCTCAACAGATTTCGACGGAGCCCTATTTAAAGTGAATGCGGCAGTCTCTAAAGCATAGCCCCAAAAAGATAGCGGTAAATCGGTAAGAGACATCATAGATCGCACCATATCTAATAGAGTGCGATTACGACGTTCGGACACACCATTACGCTGAGGTGTTCCAGGCGGCGTGAGTTGTGAAACTATTCCACATTTTCTTAAGTGTGTGCCAAATTCGTGACTCAAGTATTCTCCTCCACGATCTGATCGTAGAAACTTGATTTTCCTGTCACGTTGATTCTCAACCTCACTCTGAAATTCCTTGAACTTTTCAAAGGTTTCATACTTGTGTTTCATTAGGTAGATATACCCATATCTACTCAAATCATCAGTGAGGGTGAGAACATAACGATAGCCACCACGAGCCTCAACACTCATTGGACCGCACACATCAGTATGTATGATTTCCAATAAGTTGGTTGCTCGCTCCATTGTTCCTGAGAACGGAGTCTTGGTCATCTTACCCATGAGGCATGGTTCGCACGTGTCAAATGATTCGTAATCAAGAGACTCTAAAAGTCCATCTGCATGGAGCTTCTTCATGCGTTTGACACCTATGTGACCAAGGCGGCGGTGCCACAAGTATGTGGGACTATCATTATCAACTTTACATCTTTTGGTACTCACACTATGAATATGTGTAGCATTACGCTCGAGATTCATTAAGAATAAACCATTCACCATAGGAGCATGACCATAAAACATATCTCTCATATAAATAGAACAACCATTATTCTCGGATTTAAATGAGTAGCCATCTCGAATTAAACGAGATCCCGATACAATGTTCATGCTCAAAGTTGGCACTAAATAACAATTATTAAGGTTTAAAACTAATCCCGAAGGTAAATATAGAGGTAGCGTGCCGACGGCGATCACATTGACCTTGGAACCATTCCCGACGCGCATCGTCACCTCGTCCTTTGCCAGTCTCCGCTTATTCCGCAGCCCCTGCTTTGAGTTACAAATGTGAGCAACTGTACCGGTATCAAATACCCAGGAGCTACTACGAGTACTGGTAAGGTACACATCAATTACATGTATATCACATATACCTTTTGTTTTGCCGGCCTTCTTGTCCGCTAAGTATTTGGGGCAGTTCCGCTTCCAGTGACCACTTTCCTTGCAATAAAAGCACTCAGTCTCGGGCTTGGGTCCATTCTTTGGCTTCTTCCCGGCAGCTTGCTTGCCGGGCGCGGCAACTCCCTTGCCGTCCTTCTTGAAGTTCTTTTTACCCTTGCCCTTCTTGAACTTAGTGGTTTTATTGACCATCAACACTTGATGTTCCTTCTTGACTTCTACCTCTGCTGATTTCAGCATTGCAAATACCTCAGGAATGGTCTTTTCCATTCCCTGCATATTGAAGTTCATCACAAAGCTCTTGTAGCTCGGTGGAAGCGACTAGAGGATTCTGTCAATGACCGCATCATCCGGGATATTAACTCCTAGCTGAGTCAAGCGGTTATGTAACCCAGACATAGTGAGTATGTGCTCACTGACAGAACTATTTTCCTCCATCTTACAGCTGAAGAATTTGTCGGAGACTTCATATCTCTCGACCCGGGCATGAGCTTGGAAAACCATTTTCAGCTCTTCGAACATCTCATATGCTCCATGTCTCTCAAAACGTTTTTGGAGCCACGGCTCTAGGCTGTAAAGCATGCCGCACTGAACGAGGGAGTAGTCATCGGTACGTGCCTGCCAAGCGTTCATAACGTCTTATTCTGCAGGGAGAACAGGTGCGTCACCCAGCGATGCTTGTAGGACATAATCTTTCTTGGCAGCTATGAGGATGATCCTCAGGTTCCGGACCCAGTCTATATAGTTGCTGCCATCGTCTTTCAGCTTGGTTTTCTCTAGGAACGCGTTGAAGTTGAGGACTATATTGGCCATTTGATCTACAAGACATATTGTAAAGATTTTAGACTAAGCTCATGATAATTAAGTTCATCTAATCAAATTATTTAATGAACTCCCACTTAGATAGACATCCCTCTTCTAGTCATCTAAGTATAACATGATCCGAGTCAACTAGGCCGTGTCCGATCATCACGTGAGACGGACTAGTCAACGTCGGTGAACATCTTCATGTTGATCATATCTTCTATACGACTCATGCTCGACCTTTCGGTCTTCTGTGTTCCGAGGCCATGTCTATACACATGCTAGGCTCGTCAAGTCAACCTAAGTGTTTGCATGTGTAAATCTGTCTTACACCCGTTGTATGTGAACATTTTTAATCAAACACCCGATCATCACGTGGTGCATTGAAACAACGAACGGTCGCAACGGTGCACGGTTAGGGGGAACACTTTCTTGAAATTATTATGAGGGGTCATCTTATTTACTACCGTCGTTCTAAGTAAACAAGATGCAAAACATGATAAACATCAAATGCAATCATATAATAATAGTGACATGATATGGCCAATATCACATAGCTCCTTTGATCTCCATCTTGGGGCTCCATGATCATCTTGTCATCGGCTTGACACCATGATCTCCATCATCATGATCCCCATCATCGTGTCTCCATGAAGTTGCTCGCCAACTATTACTTCTACTACTATGGCTAACGCGTTTAGCAATAAAGTAAAGTAATTTACATGGCGTTTCTCAATGACACGCAGGTCATACAAAAAATAAAGACAACTCCTATGGCTCCTGCCGGTTGTCATACTCATCGACATGCAAGTCGTGATTCCTATTACAATAGCATGAACATCTCATACATCACATATAGATCATTCATCATTCATCACAACTTTGGCCATATCATATCACAAAGCACTTGCTGCAAAAACAAGTTAGACGTCCTCTAATTGTTGTTGCATGTTTTACGTGGCTGAAGTAGGGTTCTAGCAAGAACGTTTTCTTACCTACGTGAAACCACAACGTGATTTGTCAACTTCTATTTACCCTTCATAAGGACCCTTTTCATCGAATCCGCTCCAACTAAAGTAGGAGAGACAGACACCGCCAGCCACCTTATGCAACTAGTGCATGTTAGTCGGTGGAACCGGTCTCACGTAAGCATACGTGTAAGGTTGGTCCGGGCCGCTTCATCCCACAATACCGTTGAAGCAAGATAAGACTAGTAGCGGCAAGAAAGTTGACAACATCTACGCCCACAACAAATTGTGTTCTACTCGCGCAAGAAGAACTACGCATAGACCTAGCTCATGATGCCACTGTTGGGGAACGTTGCAGAAAACAAAAATTTTCCTACGGTTTCACCAAGATCCATCTATGAGTTCATCTAGCAACGAGTGATCGGATGCATCTACATACCTTTGTAGATCGCGAGCGGAAGCGTTCAAAGAACGGGGTTGAGGTAGTCGAACACGACGTGATCCAAATCACCGGAGATCCTAGCACCGAACGGACGGCACCTCCGCGTTCAACACACGTACGGTCAGCGTAACGTCTCCTTCTTCTTGATCCAGCAAGAGGGAAGGAGAGGTTGAGGAAGATGACTCCAGCAGCAGCACGACGGTGTGGTGATGGTGAAGCTGCAGTACTCCGTCAGGGCTTCGCCAAGCACTATGGAGGAGGAGGAGGTGTTGGAGAGGGAGAAGGAGGCAACCAAAGGCGTGGGATGAAAGCCCTCTTCCCCCACTATATATAGGAGGGCCAAGGGGAGGGGGCGCCGGCCCTAGGAGATCCAATCTCCTAGGGGGGTGCGGCCAAGGGGGAGGAATCCCTCCTCCCCAAGGCACCTAGGAGGTGCCTTCCCCTCCTAGGACTCTTCCTCCTTGAAACCCTAGGCGCATGGGCCTCTTGGGGCTGGTGCCCTTGGCCCATGTAGGCCAAGGCGCACCCCCTACAGCCCATGTGGCCCCCCGGGACAGGTGGCCCCACCCGGTGGACCCCCGGGACCCTTCCGGTGGTCCCGGTACAATACCGATAACCCCGAAACTTGTCCCGATGCCCGAAACAGGACTTCCCATATATAAATCTTTACCTCCGGACCATTCTGGAACTCCTCGTGATGTCCGGGATCTTATCCGGGACTCCGACAACATTCGGGTTACTGCATATACATATCCCTACAACCCTAGCGTCACCGAACCTTAAGTGTGTAGACCCTACGGGTTCGGGAGACATGTAGACATGACCGAGATTGCTCTCCGGTCAATAACCAACAGCGGGATCTGGATACCCATGTTGGCTCCCACATGCTCCTCGATGATCTCATCGGATGAACCACGATGTCGAGGATTCAAGCAACCCCGTATACAATTCCCTTTGTCAATCGATATGTTACTTGCGCGAGATTCGATCGTCGGTATCCCAATACCTCGTTCAATCTCGTTACCGGCAAGTCACTTTACTCGTACCGTAATGCATGATCCCGTGACCAGACACTTGGTCACTTTGAGATCATTATGATGATGCATTACCGAGTGGGTCCAGTGATACCTCTCCGTCATACGGAGTGACAAATCCCAGTCTTGATCCATGTCAACCCAACAGACACTTTCGGAGATACCCGTAGTATACCTTTATAGTCACCCAGTTACGTTGTGACGTTTGGCACACCCAAAGCACTCCTACGGCATCCGGGAGTTACACGATCTCATGGTCTAAGGAAAAGATACTTTGACATTGGAAAACTCTAGGAAACGAACTATACGATCTTGTGCTATGTTTAGGATTGGGTCTTGTCCATCACATCATTCTCCTAATGATGTGATCTCGTTATCAATGACATCCAATGTCCATAGTCAGGAAATCATGACTATCTGTTGATCAACGAGCTAGTCAACTAGAGGCTTACTAGGGACATGTTGGTGTCTATTATTCACACATGTATTACGATTTCCGGATAACACAATTATAGCATGAATAAAGACAATTATCATGAACAAGGAAATATAATAATAATGCTTTTATTATTTCCTCTAGGGCATATTTCCAACAGTCTCCCACTTGCACTAGAGTCAATAATCTAGTTACACTGTGATGAATCGAACACCCATGGAATTCTGGTGTTGATCATGTTTTGCTCTAGGGAGAGGTTTAGTCAACGGATCCGCTACATTCAGGTCCGTATGTACTTTACAAATCTCTATGTCTCCATCTTGAACATTTTCACGAATGGAGTTGAAGCAACGCTTGATGTGCCTTGTCTTCTTGTGAAACCTGGGCTCCTTGGCAAGTGCAATAGCTCCAGTGTTGTCACAGAAGAGTTTGATTGGCCCCGACGCATTGGGTATGACTCCTAGGTCGGTGATGAACTCCTTCACCCATATTGCTTCATGAGCTGCCTCCGAGGCTGCCATGTACTCCGCTTCACATGTAGATCCCGCCACGACGCTCTGCTTGCAACTACACCAGCTTACTGCCCCACCATTCAAAATATACACGTATCCGGTTTGTGACTTAGAGTCATCCAGATCTGTGTCGAAGCTAGCATCGACGTAACCCTTTACGACGATCTCTTCGTCACCTCCATAAACGAGAAACATTTCCTTTGTCCTTTTTAGGTACTTCAGGATATTCTTGACCGTTGTCCAGTGTTCCTTGCCGGGATTACTTTGGTACCTTCCTACCAAACTTACGGCAAGGTTTACATCAGGTCTGGTACACAGCATGGCATACATAATAGAACCTATGGCTGAGGCATAGGGGATGACACTCATCTCTTCTATATCTTCTGCCGTGGTCGGACATTGAGCTGAGCTCAATTTCACACCTTGTAACACAGGCAAGAACCCCTTCTTAGATTGATCCATATTGAACTTCTTCAATATCTTATCAAGGTATGTGCTTTGTGAAAGACCTATGAAGCGTCTTGATCTATCTCTATAGATCTTGATGCCTAATATATAAGCAGCTTCTCCAAGGTCCTTCATTGAAAAACTCTTATTCAAATAGGCCTTGATGCTGTCCAAGAGTTCTATATCATTTCCCATCAAAAGTATGTCATCTACATATAGTATGAGAAATGCTACAGAGCTCCCACTCACTTTCTTGTAAACGCATGCTTCTCCATAAGTCTGCGTAAACCCAAACGCTTTGATCATCTCATCAAAGCGAATGTTCCAACTCCGAGATGCTTGCACCAGCCCATAAATCGAGCGTTGGAGCTTGCACACCTTGTCAGCATTCTTAGGATCGACAAAACCTTCCGGCTGCATCATATACAATTCTTCCTTAAGGAAACCATTAAGGAATGCCGTTTTGACGTCCATTTGCCATATTTCATAATCGTAGAATGCGGCAATTGCTAACATGATTCGGACGGACTTCAGCTTCGCTACCGGTGAGAAAGTCTCATCGTAGTCAACCCCTTGAACTTGTCGATAACCCTTAGCGACAAGCCGAGCTTTATAGATGGTCACATTACCATCCGCGTCTGTCTTCCTCTTAAAGATCCATTTATTTTCTATGGCTCGCCGCTCAACGGGCAAGTCAGTCAAAGTCCATACTTCATTTTCATACATGGATCCTATCTCGGATTTCATGGCTTCCAGCCATTTGTCGGAATCCAGGCCCGCCATCGCTTCTTCATAGTTCGAAGGTTCACCATTGTCTAACAACATGATTTCCAAGACAGGGTTGCCGTACCACTCTGGTGCAGAACGTGTCCTTGTGGACCTTCGAATTTCAGTAGGAGCTTGATCAGAGTATCTTGATCATCATCAATAACTTCCTCTCTAGTAGGTGCAGGCACCTCAGGAACATTTTCTTGAGTTGTGCCATTTTCCGGTTCAAGAGGTAATACTTCATCAAGTTCTACTTTCCTCCCACTTACTTCTTTCGAGAGAAACTC
Source organism: Triticum dicoccoides (assembly GCF_002162155.2). Classification (NCBI taxonomy): domain Eukaryota; kingdom Viridiplantae; phylum Streptophyta; class Magnoliopsida; order Poales; family Poaceae; genus Triticum; species Triticum dicoccoides. The sequence continues at coordinate 812,266,289 of NC_041383.1, read as the reverse complement.
TTTCTCTAGAAAGAATCCATTCTTGGCAACAAAGATCTTGCCTTCGGATCTAAGGTAGAAGGTATACCCAACAGTTTCTTTAGGGTATCCTATGAAGATGCATTTTTCCGACTTGGGTTCGAGCTTTTCAGGTTGAAGTTTCTTGACATAAGCATCGCATCCCCAAACTTTCAGAAACGACAGCTTAGGTTTCTTCCCAAACCATAATTCAAATGGTGTCGTCTCAACAGATTTCGACGGAGCCCTATTTAAAGTGAATGCGGCAGTCTCTAAAGCATAGCCCCAAAAAGATAGCGGTAAATCGGTAAGAGACATCATAGATCGCACCATATCTAATAGAGTGCGATTACGACGTTCGGACACACCATTACGCTGAGGTGTTCCAGGCGGCGTGAGTTGTGAAACTATTCCACATTTTCTTAAGTGTGTGCCAAATTCGTGACTCAAGTATTCTCCTCCACGATCTGATCGTAGAAACTTGATTTTCCTGTCACGTTGATTCTCAACCTCACTCTAAAATTCCTTGAACTTTTCAAAGGTTTCAGACTTGTGTTTCATTAGGTAGATATACCCATATCTACTCAAATCATCAGTGAGGGTGAGAACATAAAGATAGCCACCGCGAGCCTCAACACTCATTGGACCGCACACATCAGTATGTATGATTTCCAATAAGTTGGTTGCTCGCTCCATTGTTCCTGAGAACGGAGTCTTGGTCATCTTACCCATGAGGCATGGTTCGCACGTGTCAAATGATTCGTAATCAAGAGACTCTAAAAGTCCATCTGCATGGAGCTTCTTCATGCGTTTGACACCTATGTGACCAAGGCGGCGGTGCCACAAGTATGTGGGACTATCATTATCAACTTTACATCTTTTGGTACTCACACTATGAATATGTGTAGCATTACACTCGAGATTCATTAAGAATAAACCATTCACCATAGGAGCATGACCATAAAACATATCTCTCATATAAATAGAACAACCATTATTCTCGGATTTAAATGAGTAGCCATCTCGAATTAAACGAGATCCCGATACAATGTTCATGCTCAAAGTTGGCACTAAATAACAATTATTAAGGTTTAAAACAAATCCCGAAGGTAAATATAGAGGTAGCGTGCCGACGGCGATCACATTGACCTTGGAACCATTCCCGACGCGCATCGTCACCTCGTCCTTTGCCAGTCTCCGCTTATTCCGCAGCCCCTGCTTTGAGTTACAAATGTGAGCAACTGTACCGGTATCAAATACCCAGGAGCTACTACGAGTACTGGTAAGGTACACATCAATTACATGTATATCACATATACCTTTTGTTTTGCCGGCCTTCTTGTCCGCTAAGTATTTGGGGCAGTTCCGCTTCCAGTGACCACTTTCCTTGCAATAAAAGCACTCAGTCTCGGGCTTGGGTCCATTCTTTGGCTTCTTCCCGGCAGCTTGCTTGCCGGGCGCGGCAACTCCCTTGCCGTCCTTCTTGAAGTTCTTTTTACCCTTGCCCTTCTTGAACTTAGTGGTTTTATTGACCATCAACACTTGATGTTCCTTCTTGACTTCTACCTCTGCTGATTTCAGCATTGCAAATACCTCAGGAATGGTCTTTTCCATTCCCTGCATATTGAAGTTCATCACAAAGCTCTTGTAGCTCGGTGGAAGCAACTGGAGGATTCTGTCAATGACCGCATCATCCGGGAGATTAACTCCTAGCTGAGTCAAGCGGTTATGTAACCCAGACATAGTGAGTATGTGCTCACTGACAGAACTATTTTCCTCCATCTTACAGCTGAAGAATTTGTCGGAGACTTCATATCTCTCGACCCGGGCATGAGCTTGGAAAACCATTTTCAGCTCTTCGAACATCTCATATGCTCCATGTCTCTCAAAACGTTTTTGGAGCCACGGCTCTAGGCTGTAAAGCATGCCGCACTAAACGAGGGAGTAGTCATCGGTACGTGCCTGCCAAGCGTTCATAACGTCTTGTTCTGCAGGGAGAACAGGTGCGTCACCCAGCGATGCTTGTAGGACATAATCTTTCTTGGCAGCTATGAGGATGATCCTCAGGTTCCGGACCCAGTCTGTATAGTTGCTGCCATCGTCTTTCAGCTTGGTTTTCTCTAGGAACGCGTTGAAGTTGAGGACTATATTGGCCATTTGATCTACAAGACATATTGTAAAGATTTTAGACTAAGTTCATGATAATTAAGTTCATCTAATCAAATTATTTAATGAACTCCCACTTAGATAGACATTCCTCTTCTAGTCATCTAAGTATAACATGATCCGAGTCAACTAGGCCGTGTCCGATCATCACGTGAGATGGACTAGTCAACGTCGGTGAACATCTTCATGTTGATCGTATCTTCTATACGACTCATGCTCGACCTTTCGGTCTTCTGTGTTCCGAGGCCATGTCTATACACATGCTAGGCTCGTCAAGTCAACCTAAGTGTTTGCATGTGTAAATCTGTCTTACACCCGTTGTATGTGAACGTTTTGAATCAAACACCCGATCATCACGTGGTGCATTGAAACAACGAACTGTCGCAACGGTGCACAGTTAGGGGGAACACTTTCTTGAAATTATTATGAGGGGTCATCTTATTTACTACCGTCATTCTAAGTAAACAAGATGCAAAACATGATAAACATCAAATGCAATCAAATAATAATAGTGACATGATATGGCCAATATCACATAGCTCCTTTGATCTCCATCTTGGGGCTCCATGATCATCTTGTCATCGGCTTGACACCATGATCTCCATCATCATGATCCCCATCATCGTGTCTCCATGAAGTTGCTCGCCAACTATTACTTCTACTACTATGGCTAACGCGTTTAGCAATAAAGTAAAATAATTTACATGGCGTTTCTCAATGACACGCAGGTCATACAAAAAATAAAGACAACTCCTATGGCTCCTACCGGTTGTCATACTCATCGACATGCAAGTCGTGATTCCTATTACAATAGCATGAACATCTCATACATCACATATAGATCATTCATCATTCATCACAACTTTGGCCATATCATATCACAAAGCACTTGCTGCAAAAACAAGTTAGACGTCCTCTAATTGTTGTTGCATGTTTTACGTGGCTGAAGTAGGGTTCTAGCAAGAACGTTTTCTTACCTACGTGAAACCACAACATGATTTGTCAACTTCTATTTACCCTTCATAAGGACCCTTTTCATCGAATCCGCTCCAACTAAAGTAGGAGAGACAGACACCCGCCAGCCACCTTATGCAACTAGTGCATGTTAGTCGGTGGAACCGGTCTCACGTAAGCGTACGTGTAAGGTTGGTCCGGGCCGCTTCATCCCACAATACCGTTGAAGCAAGATAAGACTAGTAGCGGCAAGAAAGTTGACAACATCTACGCCCACAACAAATTGTGTTCTACTCGCGCAAGAAGAACTACGCATAGACCTAGCTCATGATGCCACTGTTGGGGAACGTTGCAGAAAACAAAAATTTTCCTACGGTTTCACCAAGATCCATCTATGAGTTCATCTAGCAACGAGTGATCGGATGCATCTACATACCTTTGTAGATCGCGAGCGGAAGCGTTCAAAGAACGGGGTTGAGGTAGTCGAACACGACGTGATCCAAATCACCGGAGATCCTAGCACCGAATGGACGGCACCTCCGCGTTCAACACACGTACGGTCAGCATAACGTCTCCTTCTTCTTGATCCAGCAAGAGGGAAGGAGAGGTTGAGGAAGATGACTCCAGCAGCAGCACGACGGTGTGGTGATGGTGAAGCTGCAGTACTCCGTCAGGGCTTCGCCAAGCACTATGGAGGAGGAGGAGGTGTTGGAGAGGGAGAAGGAGGCAACCAAAGGCGTGGGATGAAAGCCCTCCTTCCCCCACTATATATAGGAGGGCCAAGGGGGGGGCGCCGGCCCTAGGAGATCCAATCTCCTAGGGGGGTGCGGCCAAGGGGGAGGAATCCCTCCTCCCCAAGGCACCTAGGAGGTGCCTTCCCCTCCTAGGACTCTTCCTCCTTGAAACCCTAGGCGCATGGGCCTCTTGGGGCTGGTGCCCTTGGCCCATGTAGGCCAAGGCGCACCCCCTACAGCCCATGTGGCCCCCGGGACAGGTGGCCCCACCCGGTGGACCCCCGGGACCCTTCCGGTGGTCCCGGTACAATACCGATAACCCCGAAACTTGTCCCGATGCCCGAAACAGGACTTCCCATATATAAATCTTTACCTCCGGACCATTCCGGAACTCCTCGTGACGTCCGGGATCTTATCCGGGACTCCGAACAACATTCGGGTTACTGCATATACATATCCCTACAAACCTAGCGTCACCGAACCTTAAGTGTGTAGACCCTACGGGTTCGGGAGACATGTAGACATGACCGAGATTGCTCTCCGGTCAATAACCAACAGCGGGATCTGGATACCCATGTTGGCTCCCACATGCTCCTCGATGATCTCATCGGATGAACCACGATGTCGAGGATTCAAGCAACCCCGTATACAATTCCCTTTGTCAATCGATATGTTACTTGCGCGAGATTTGATCGTCGGTATCCCAATACCTCGTTCAATCTCGTTACCGGCAAGTCACTTTACTCGTACCGTAATGCATGATCCCGTGACCAGACACTTGGTCACTTTGAGCTCATTATGATGATGCATTACCGAGTGGGCCCAGTGATACCTCTCCGTCATACGGAGTGACAAATCCCAGTCTTGATCCATGTCAACCCAATAGACACTTTCGGAGATACCCGTAGTATACCTTTATAGTCACCCAGTTACGTTGTAACGTTTGGCACACCCAAAGCACTCCTACGGCATCCGGGAGTTACACGATCTCATGGTCTAAGGAAAAGATACTTTGACATTGGAAAACTCTAGCAAATGAACTATACGATCTTGTGCTATGTTTAGGATTGGGTCTTGTCCATCACATCATTCTCCTAATGATGTGATCTCGTTATCAATGACATCCAATGTCCATAGTCAGGAAATCATGACTATCTGTTGATCAACGAGCTAGTCAACTAGAGGCTTACTAGGGACATGTTGGTGTCTATTATTCACACATGTATTACGATTTCCGGATAACACAATTATAGCATGAATAAAGACAATTATCATGAACAAGGAAATATAATAATAATGCTTTTATTATTGCCTCTAGGGCATATTTCCAACATTGCCTGCCTGGTCGCCCTCTGCTCGGTCGACACGATTGCCCGCGACGAGAAGTCGGCTCCGCTGTAGCCACTGAGGTAGTGGATGAGGCGGTCGTGCGGCTTCACAATCGCCAGCGGCACCTCCTCCTTGACGGACTTCTCGCGCCAGTTGTGGCACTGTGGCGACGTCGGCCGGTCGATCCAGGCAATGGTTGTGCGGCGGCGAGGACGGCTCCACCTTCATGCGACGCCCGATCTAGACGCCACAGTTGCATGGAGGGGGGGGGCGTCTCCACAAACCGATGGGGACCGTGTTGGATGGCAAAATGTGTCCGGACCCCTTGGTCCGGAAGGATGCGAGTGATTTAGGGATCTAGTTGGGGATGCCTTTTGACCTCATATGTACTCCATCCGTTCCTAAGTATAAGTTCCTTGTTGGAATCTCTAAAAAGATTTATATTTAGGAACAAAGGGAGTAGGTTGGAACATGGAAGCTAAGAAATTTGTTGTGTTTTGGATTATTATTTTCTATTTGAGCAACAGAATCCAGTTTTACTTCCACACATGTTGCACTAAAATAGTACAAACATAGAAGAAGCACATTCTGTTTAACGCAAATATATGTACAGTCATGGGCCAGATGATAATAACAAAAATAATAATTTGTTTCGCTCCAAATTATTAGTCTCACTCGTATTTATTTTTGGTTTCGCTTCATTTCCCCCCTTTTCCTCCATTCTCTCCCGCCGATAGCGACTAATCTGCCAAAGAAAATGTTAAGTACGCGCGCTTCATTACCATGGCCCCACATCTCAGTGGCATCCAGGACAGAGACTAACATCGGTCAAACATATTGCGATGAGGTAACTGCGCAAATAAAATCGGAAACCTCCCCTCATATCAGTACGGTTCCCTTCCTCTTCTCGCGCTGGATCCATCGCACGCCCGGCGGCCGGTGGCGGAGGCATCACCACAAGCTGAGCAAGGTTAGTTGCCGATCTACTCCCCCACAATTATCCTCTCTTGCTCCCTATTCCACCGATCTGTGCTCTTAATCAATTCACGTCTCTTTTGCAAGGCAAATCCGACTCGTAGATTGTTTAGATCCTGCTGGTACGTGTTGGTAACAATCCCGCGTGTTCATCTAGTAAGTGCCCTGCTCCCTATCCCTCATTGCTACAATTCATGGCCTTCATCTAGTAAGTGCCCTGGTACGTGGTGGTAGGTTGTCCAGATCCGGCTGGTACGTGGTGGTAACAATCCTGCGTGTTCATCTAGTAAGTGCCCTGCTCCTTATCCCTCATCGCTGCAATTCATGCCCTCCGTATTGGTTCTCAGTTGTTTTTTTCTTCACCCACCGATAGATATACATAGAGATCATATCACGATTCTAGTTTAATCTGAAATTGATTCATTGTTCAGTTTACTCATTGCAAAAAAAATTCACTGTCAGTCGACTGAAAACTTTTTCAATCAGATTTTCCGGCCAATTGGTGCCTGACAATTTGTTCCTGTTTGTACTTGTCATCAGTATGTCGATGTCAATTTTATCTACCGGCCCCGCTAGTGTTTCTCTATTGAGTTGCTTCAGTCTAATGACAAAAAAAACGAAGAAACATGAAACACTTATCAGATTATATCAATGCTATTGTAAAATTGAGACCACCACCAATTACTCTGGCCAAATAACAATGAATCGTAGTAAAAGCACACTGTAAAAATGAATCAAAATGTCACTCTTATTAGTACTTTAGTATGAGACTAGGAGCAGCAAAACACACTTGGATGCTCTGGTTCAAATTTACTATAACTACGCAGCAGAATTGCAGTCCTTGCTACACTGTAAATCATACAATAGATACACTGTGGACAAAACATCATCAGTTTAAGGAGCAACAGAACAACTATGAGCCTAATGATTCAAAATGTATTACACTTTGCAGAACAATTACATTACTTAAAACTTTGTGGTAGAATACACTGCACACATACCAAATAAAGTAGTTTAGTAGCTGCTGGGAGCAGCAAACAAAATTCAGCAAAAAACACTAGGAAAAAGTAACCATTTAGGACTAAAGTTGAGAATTGCTATAGCTTTGCAGTACAGTTGCATTTCTTGTGACACTGTGAATATAAACAAAATGCACCGTAAGAATAACAGAAATTACTAAATCGTTGCTTGGGAATTATAGTTTTTTTTAGACTGTGTTATATATATTTTAGTTTCTGAAACAAGCTATATTGTACGTTACATAATTTATTTAAACTTTTGGTCATTGTCATGTTGCAGCAGATGTGTCTCAGACAAGAATTAACGTTGTTGAATGAGGACTATATGACAGAAGAACCAATCGAACATCATAATTCTGCTGAAAAAGATGTCGAATCATCTGATGTCTAAAAAATAACTACTAATGATAAAGAAGGTTTCACAGATTGTGATGATGCTGTTGTAGATTTTTTTTTCGAGAAAACGCAAAGGACTCTTTGTGTTTCATTTCATTGAAAAGATGAGAAGATACAATCCTCCTAGGAGGTGGTGGTTACATGGGTTAGCACCCTATTGATGCTGATGTAGATGAAAATGAAGATGGTAAGTTTGCTCATTCCTTATTGATTGCAATATATGATTATTCATCATAGTAACATATAATTCATGGTTCATAATGGTGGCAGTGCACGACAATTAGAAAAAGGTTCTGCTGCACACAAGGTATCTCCATAGTCTGATATACGAAATTACGATCAAACTATAGTGCTCCCATGTTTATGTGTGTTTACTTGTTACTTTGTGAATGTTGTCCAGAACCAAGAAACTTTTGATCAAAATTTCAGTACACGGCAAGGGAAAATAAATGCTGCTGCACACAAGGTATATTTCCATTACCATATACAATATGTTCAAAATATATCGCTTCGATGTTTATGTATCTACTGGTCGTGTTGCTATTAGAATGTTGTTCAGAACACACATACTTTGCTTGAGAATGTCAGTGTACGTATGCGAGAAAAAACTTCTGCTGCGAACAAGCTAGTATCTTTTCATAATCAGATACGTATTTTGCTCAAACTATAGTGCTAGCTTGTTTATTCGTTTATTACCTCTAGTTTGCTATAAGAGTGTTGCCTAGACCAAAAAAAAAAAGCTGCTAATGCAGCGAGTAAGAGAGCTCAAAGTGGTTCGCTGAGTTGGTTGGGTGCCAGTGAACTACCTGTAAGACTGCTCAAATTCATTTCATATGTTCCCCTATTTTGTCTGTCTTGTCATGGGTGATGAGGATAATTCTGCCAATGGTAACTTTGATTTTCTCTGACATGCAGGAACTAAAGTATTCTTGAAGAGCCTGAAAAATCATAACTAGCACGTAGATCTTGGTACAATTGTAAGTTGTGATCCTAAATTTAAACTTGATGGTGCTGAAATTAGAAATGGATTCCGGGCTGTGCATGTCGATATGGCACTTGTGAAAACTGAAAATTTGGTACGGAGTTGAAAAAACTGCAATACTCTCGGTAATGCATTAAAAAAAACTAATATATTGCCTCTATTACTACTTGCATCATGGCAATCTTTGTGTATTAACAACTCATTTTGTTATCTTGTTTGTAGATTCAAAAGAAAATGGATGACCATATGGTGTGTGGAAAGTATACTGCAATGATGATGTTGATGTTCCGGTTCATGATGATGATGATGATGGATGCTTTCAGTTTTAGTTAAGTTGTAGGGATGGCGTATATTGGATGTTGTTCCTCCTTGATTTTTAGTTAAGTTGTAGGGAAGTTGATGGATGCTTTCAATGTAAGTTTTGTTGTCAAGAAAATAGTCAGATTATGCATCACATTTGGATGATGTTGCTCCTGTAATATGTACTATTGTAATCCAACAGTTCTATCTAATACATGATTTCGTCCTCTCTGGGTATATTATCTTGTTTTCCTTCATTTCAAATATATAATTATCACAATTATGTGGAGCATTAATTTAATTGCTAGTAATATATAACATTATTATTATTATTATTATTATTATTATTATTATTATTATTATTATTATTATTATTATTATTATTATTATATATGAACCGACACTTGAAGCGATGGAAATTCTTTGTTGCAAGCAATGGGATTTTGATTCCTGTACATTAAGCACCAACATATAATAGTGTTGTAAGAGTCCATTTTATCTGTTGTAGTCCTGCAACGGTCCTTTTTACCAACACCAATATAAGCGTTGCATTATGCGCTAGCAACACTGGATAAGGCAACGCATCCCAAACCGTTGGTAAAGACATCAGCAACGCATATATGGGGTTTTAGATACGGAAAAAGGCGTTGTTATAGGGATTGTCCTGTTGTAGTGACTAACATGGGAAAATATTTAGAAAGTACACAACAGTATACGTTATCATTTGAATTTTGCATTGTCTATTTGGCTTGTGCATTTGGAGCTCATGGTTCACAATTTATATCACAAATGTAATATAGTTATATTTTTATTTGCTGCCATGAGAAATATAGTATCTCTACCTGACACACCAGACAAACAGCCTTAAAATCATAACTGGAACCTACTCATTACAGAGAATGGTAAAAGCAGGACCCCCACACAACTCAGAAACCTAATTTATTACAGATAATGATTAATACGCCCAACTTGAATTGTAAAACGAGGCCATTTTGAGTTACATTGAAAATTCATCAGTACATTATTTGCACACAAAGGTGTGTTTTATTTTGGCACACAGAGCTGCCTTCACTTCACCTCCCTCAATAAGTCAAAGTGCTAATGAAATGAACAGGAAAGTCGAAAGCAGAAGCTATCCAATACATCAGTGTTCTTGCGCTGCTATGCCCTTTGTTATTATTTAAGCCTGGGCATCCAGATGTAAAATCTACCTGCACCAAAATAAAAGCATGTGCTTGACATAACTCCAAAAGTAAAAAAGAGAGAATAGAAATGTACAACCTGGGTTTCTCTCAGGAACATGAGTGCTTTGCATCTGAATGTTCCTCGTGACTTGATATTTATGCCACCACAAAGCTCTTTGACGAAAACATGATACTGTTATGATTTAAGCTGATATCAAGTTCATGAGACTATTAGTTTGGTGCATTGGAAGATATAAATAGCTGGTTCCTTGCATAATTAGATAAATCTGAATAGATGGTTATCGTGGAGGAGCTGGCGGCATGGCATTATTTTCCACTACTTAAAAGGAAGCACATTCATGTAAATAAGCAATACCTTCTCGAACCTACAATGTTAATTAGGACCTCTTACAACTCCAAGCATGGATCTTCTTTTATAGACAACAAACCTGGAACATCGAAGAGGAAATGGTTTAGTCAGACCAATCTACAGGAGAGCAACATGCATCCAGTGTTTATGAACCTAGTGCATGATACAAAATATTAAATGGAGTCACTCACTAGCAAACTTGAGTTCACAAAGGGCATCAATTAGGTGATGTTGCAAGTTGCGATGGGTTGCTTCACATAATGTCTCGAAAAAGCAGAAGAAGAAATGAATTGTATTTAGTATAGGAACTGAAGCTTCATATCAAATCTCAGAAGAGAAAAATATGGACAGGAGTTGTAGCTTCATATAAACTTATAGTGTTTGTCTTTAAAGTTTTTTGTACATTCCTTTTTATAACTTTCAATTCAAACATTTTTGTAAATTCATGCCCTAAGGTATTATTGGAAAAACACAACTTTAGCATAGATGGGAAACATTACTATACGTTCAATGAAAAGTCCACTTGTCAGCACATTGAGTAGATTTCAACAGGAAGTAATGGAAACACTGCATAATTCAGAAAAAATATATATTTATTTTCCACTAAAAAAGTTTGTAATGTAGTCTAATTTGTGGTTCAGCGTAAAATGGAACCATACCAGCTACAAACGAATGCCAACTGCAAACAAGAAGGATATGCTTACTCAAGCACTACAATCTCAAATCCTACTTGTCTTACAGGAGCAACAATATTCATTTAATGATCATAGACATGAAAAATGGAGACAAGTAAATATCTATTGCTCCTCCATGATTTACTGAACTTGTTAAACAATACATAACTTACAAGTATATTTATGGAGAATCGGAGGAGTACAGTTGCAATAAGTAGAAATGATTTCCTCCCATACAGAAAATAAAAGAGAGTTGGATATGTGCATTGTTGTAATGAGCGAAAAAAGTCATGCAAATCATCTAATTAAACATGTGAATGCTTTTTAAGATTGATGAGAAGTTGAGTCTTGTGAAAGGGGTTTTGATTGCCTAATCAGGTGAAAGAAAAGCATATGGTACTTATTTGGGTCTGATTTTGTGGTGCCTTTTTCCGACATTTCATTAGGTCGGATCCGGCGTATGCATAAAAAGGACACGCTCCCGATGCTCACCAACCCTAAATTCTTTTCTTGTCTCTTTGTGTGGGGCGTTGCAGCTGGTGATCATGGACGACGCCAACAAGGGTCGGATGGCTCCTCATGTTGTCTAAGGTTTACATTTTGATTGGATTTTGTTGTCCCGACCCTCTTCTTGACACTCACCATTTTATTTCTGTTGTGATCACAGGTCTCATTTCTTTGTTGTCGAAGAGGTGTTATTCAGCCAAGTCATCGACGGTTTATCGAACGGTGGCACCGGGCGGCGGTGTCTTAGCTCAATGCGGACCGTTCGGGTTCTCCGGCAACGCGACGAACACCCGGTTCACGGCCTCGGCGATTGGCCCTACCTGTAGGAGTGACACGATGTCGTGCTCGGAGGCTTCCAGCTCCTCCAGCATGTGTCCGCGTCTCCGGCTGGTTTGCACCAGACATGGATATCGTTTAGGCTAAGTTTTTTTAATGTTGTCTTAGATTCTTCTACCATGTATAAATTAGTTTTACTATCACTAAAAATGGTGTTTGCGGTCCTCTTGGGGGCGTGTATGGACAGGGTCTACTTGTCAAAGTCCTAGGTCACTTCATGTGGCAGTCCGGTAAGGAAAGTCCAGCCGCAGACAGAAAGCACGTAGCCGGGCACGTTTAGTTGAGCAACACCTCTTCCACAACAAAGACGTGAGACCCATGAATCGGGTGTTTGTCTTTGTTTTCAGTGATTGCCTAATCTGGTGAAAGAAAACTAGAGAACTTTTTTTGAAAACATTCATGAAAAGAAAAAAGGAAACAAACAAAGAAAGCAAAGAGGAAAGAGGTTGTGGGCCCTTTAGCTTTCTCTCCAAAGAAAAACAAGGAAAGAGCAAGAATAAGGCCAAAGCAAAGACCAAGGAGCTTGTAGCTTTCTCTCCCAAAATACCAAGGAAAGCAAATAGGAGAGCAAGTAAATGACCAAAACAAAGGGGAAGAACCTTGTGGGCCATGTGTTTTTCTCTCTCAAAAAACAAGAATGGCCAATACATCACCATGTAGTTGTTTTGAGCTGGGGATGACATGAGTTGAATTTGCCATCGGCCAGTTGGTGCTTGTGTGTCTTTATAACCATCCTTTACCATCCACCAAGAAGCTTGCCCCTAGTTACCATGGGTCTTACCCGATTGTTGCGAAGGTTAGCCACATGATGTATAAGCTAAAGCTTCCACCGTGTGCACTCCGTCAAAGGGTTTTCCATGTAACGCAGCTAAAACCTTTTGGTGGGAGTTCCACCAACCAAGATGTCATTGCTGAAGCCACAAGAGGTCCTCCAGCACAGGGTTGTTGGTGGAGCGCCAATACTAGTGGTGCAATGGATTGGCTATGGGTATTCAGAAGCAACTTGGGAAAACCTCGCAGAGTTTTAAGCCAAGTTTTCAGATTTTAAGCTCAATGATAATCTATTCACCGGGGTTGATTTCAAGCTCGCGGAGTTTGGAAACCTTTCTGGGGTGAATAGCTTATACCCGAGCTTGAAATCTGGAAACTTTCTTAAAACTCTGCGAGGTTTTCACAAGTTGCTTCCGAGTACGCACAAACTACTCATTGCACCACTAGCATCGGTGCTCCATGAATAACCCTGTGCCGGAGGACCTCTTGTGGCTTCAGCAACTGCAGCTCGGTTGGTGGACTCCACGGAAAGGTTTCAACTATGTTTCATGGAAGACACTTTGACAGAGTGCACATGGTGGAAGCTTCAGCTTATACATCACATGGCAAACCTTCGCAACAACCGGGTAAGGCCCATGGTAACAAGGAGCAAGCTTCCCATGGATGTGTAGGATGGTGATAGAGACACACAAGCACCAACTACCCGATGGTGAACCCATGTCATCTCAGCTCAAAACAACTGTCCGATGATGTATTGGCCATTTCCTTGTTTATTTTTTGGGAGAGAAAGACACACAACCCACAAGGTTCTTCCCCTTTGTTTTGGTCATTTTCTAGCTCTCCCATTTGCTTTCCTTGAGAGAGAAGGCTACAAGCACCTTCATCTTTTCTTTGGCCTTATTCTTGCTCTTCCCTTTGCTTTCCCTCGTTTTGTTGGAGAGATCCACAAGGCCCACAATCTCCTTCTTCTTTGCTTTCTTTGTTTCTTTGCTTTCTTCGTTTCATGAATATTGTCACAAAAGTTCTCCTGGAGGTTTTCCATCGAAGAAGTGGCCGAGGGCCATTGGCGCCTCCACTGGCAAATCGTGACGATGTTGTCTCGTCTGGAGTACACCTACTTGGAAGCTTGGGTCAATCTTGCTAGGGACATGACTTAGGTTTTCTTTGAGTGACAGATTGGCATTTGGTATTTCAAGTAGCCACGCTTCTGTTGCTTCAGCAATTGGTCTGTCTGATCGCCTGGCATGTGTACATGCTAATGGTGAACCTCCATGTGCTGCTACATGCTACATGGCACCTGATTAGCGCTTCCAATAAGCTTATCCTCTTAATTTGTATTGTACTGCAAAATCTGCTTACTTTCATGCATGTCGATTTGGTGTTTTCTGGGCTGTAACAAAGTTCACCATGTATGTTGTTGGATGTATATTTTGTCCCGGTTAACTTCGACATTAGTTCCACAAAAGACCATACATTGTTTATTTTATTAACAATAATATTTGTTATTGCATTTTGTGGACAGATTCTCTTGTTGCTTTCCTTTCAATAATTTCATTTCCCACGCTAATACATGATAATTAAGATGGAAACTAAGGCTAAAAAGGGAAAGGTTCAAGAGAAAACAGCTTGGTTCTAGTTTGTGCTGACCTGTCAGGGTTTCCTCCAGCACACCAGCTTCTCCCACTTCGCTGACATGCCGCTCCTCCCCCACACCATCCAGCATCTTCATTCCACTAATCCTTGCTCGGAGCTATTTGAAGTACTCTGAGGTGTCAATCTGAAGTAGTAGCTACCAACTACCAACAAACAAGTTGCTTGGTATGGAAATGAAAAGCCCAAAAGATGATAAGAAAAAACCATGTAGAGATTCCTGCAACCAACACACTAACTCGTAAACATAATGAAATTGAATCATACTTGCAATGCACTATTTTCTTGGCAGTGTGCAGACTTGACATTGAGTGCCGAGTCGCGACAATCCGAGCCTGGTATGCATGCAAGGGGGGCGGTCCAGTTTGGTCCCCTGTCTGAATCTCTCCCTATTGAAAATTGCAGTTTGGTCCCCTGTAATGCTTTTATGGCTAGTAGCAAGAAGTCCGGCAGTGTGCCTCTAAGTTTTGGTTCTTTCTATGCCCTTTTTCCTAAATATTTGTCTGGCAGTGTGCCTCTATGTCCTATTATGTGCTAGCATCGAGTGGAGGATCTGGTACTTGAAAAACCGTATCACATTTTGGCCTCCCAGTGGGTCAATGTTGCGATAAGCATTCTCCTTGCAGTAATGAGCCATTTTAATGACACTATGCATTTAAGGCTCACGCAGGGGAAATCTTGACTGGACTATCATGGCCACAGGAATCATATGCGGAGAGTGCTATTTTCATCTTATGTTTTAATCTCACCAATGCAACATAGCTCAGTTTTTATCAAGGAAGGAAATGTACATCACCTTAATGTATTTACAAGATAACAATGGAGAGAATGATGAATACAGTCCGTCTAAGCATTGCAAGATACTAGCTCTCTCTACATATATGAACCATGCACTACTAAACTAGTACTACCCTAACCTGACCTGGAAAACATGTAAAATGTATCAGCACTAGCAAGACTATAAAATGGAGCAGATTTGTCAAGTATGGGCAAAGAATGAACGAATCGACAACGAATGAGAGCAAGAGTAGTGTTCATGATCCTTGCATGGTCCCCAGAGTAGCACTGCTGGAGATCGTGAGGCAATGAATTAATGAACATATTTGAAAGAAAATAACGCTGTCAAACTCGCTAGTACATGTGCCTAATTTTATACTTGTACGTCAGATATAGTTAACTTAAAGGAATCGACATCGCCATAAAAAGGAATACAAGAATCTGGGCCTGGCAATAGTGTAGATCATGATAGACAGAGAATAATGCTCTCCTTGAAAATATACAACAACACCACTCGTAATCAGATTTCCCAAGTCCATGTGTGTAGCCACTGATTACTAATTTGTGTGTAGCCATTGATATCTCTGAGCTCTAACTGCTGCCACTGATAACTACTAACCGCTACGGTTTACAAGTAGAAGTTTTTTTTTTTCGAAGTACATGTGTGTACTGTGTAGCCATTGATGTTGCCATCTTAGTGCACATTTGTTGTTCTATTATATTGCTTTGGCAAAGAAAAAACAAGGAGCAAATTACTGGCGCCACTGTCACCAACAGAGCGCAAGGAAGGGGGTTTGGGGGGTTACCTGCCCTGACGTGACGCCGACGCCGGAGGGAGGGAAGCAGGCGCTAGTGAAGCCCGGAGGAGAGCGCGAGCCCCTTGGTGCTGTCGGCCGACGGAGGTGAGGGAGACGCTGCTCCGGTGACCCGCTGCAGCGGCTAGGATTAAGAGCCGCCTGCATATGGGCGCTCGCGCCGCCGTGTGTGTGGATCCCGCCGCCGTGGTCGCTGCGAGGTGGTCCAGCAGGAACCCCACGGGGGGCTTGATCTGGGATCCGGCCGCTGCAGGATTGCCATGTCCCCCCTTGTCGGTCTGCGGGCAAGGGAAGGGAGAGTACGTGAGGGAAGGTCGCCGGTGGGGAGAGGGGAGGGCGGCGGCGGTAGTGGAGGGAGGTCGCCGGTGGGGAAGAGGGCGTCGGTGGGGGTGAGAGAGAGTTGAGTAATGGAGAATCTCAGCACGCATGGGTATATAAACAGTTAGACGAGAGAGAGATACAGGGGAGATCGGAGTTACAGCGGCTCAAGGCCGAGCATGCCGCGCATGCGATCGTGGGACGCGCACGATAAGGTGTCCTGCAGAACCGGTCCGTGGGTTAGCCACGATGAGGTGGAGCCGCTGACACGTTCCAACAGAGAGCTGCTGACACGTTCCACGATGGGATAGTGGGTTTGCTAGGGTTGCTACGTTGCGCCACCGAAATTTTCAAAACCTTGGAGAAAATTCGCTGCCATCCGTGAGGGTCATTTTCATGGGCTGGGAGCAAGCCATGCCGACGCGTGTCGCACATGTTTATTTTCTTTTCACCTAAAAAATGTTTATTTTCTTTTATATAATGATGATTCAAGTTTTTCAACATTGTTTAGTTGCATGACATCTGTACATCATGCTTGAGATCAAAACTAAGCTGATTTTGTCTGTCCAAGTCGCCTCTTTGTTACCATGCGACTTTTTTTCTTTTGCGGAATAATTCTTGTATTACTCAATCAAAACACGGTTACAGTCACGCTTAACAGCGTCCAAAACGGCATCTGGTCCTGACCCAAGCCATACAGCAATTCGGCCTTGAGTCCTCCCAAAGTTGGCCAAAACATGACTAGAATTATTACAACTACGATGGATATGAGTAATACAAGAACTACGTTCGGACATACTATCTTTAATCTCTCTAATAAGAAAGGCATATTTTGATCTATTTGTATCTCCACTTTTCACCATGTTCACTGCTTCCAAATTGTCGCTTTCAATATAAATTGGTAGACTGCTCCACTGTAGAGCGAGCATGAGTCCCTCCCGGATTGCTAAGATCTCAGCCTCCAAAATATCATCACAAGAAAAAAGGTGTCTACAAGAGCTGAAGATGATGGTGCCGGTGTGGTCACGGAGCAGCATACCAGTTCCTCCAACTCCATTCGAAACAGATCCATCTATATTTAGCTTTACATGCCCAGTGGCCGGGGGTATCCAAGAAACAAGATTAGTGGAAGCATTATTGCATGCATGAGCTGTAAGAGGGAAACAATATTGAAGTGGGGCTTTCCCTTTCACATGAACATCACCAGAACGTGTTGCAATGGATTGTAGCGATGATAGGTAGCTTGATAAAAATCTGACAGAGACATCCAAAGGAGGGGCGGGTTTAAAATGCACGAGCTCATTTCTAACATACCAAATTCGCCAGAAGAGCATCACCAGTCGAACACGTGTAGACTCATCAACCTCGCTGATATACTGAATAAACCAATCAAGCCCAGTTGACTTGATCGAAGATACATCTGGCAAGACCCATTCAGCAGCCATGGCCCTCCATAGAGCTCTTGCGTTCGTGCATGAACAGAATGTATGGAACGTGTCTTCTTCATTAGCACCACAAATAGGGCATAGCGAGCATGTCTCCAGATTCCGTTTCATCTTGTTACTCCAAGTAGCAAGGGAATTATTTGCAAGGCGCCATGCAAAACTCAATACTTTCGGGGGAGCCGGACAAGACCATAGAGCCTTCCAGCCCTCGCGGCGTCCATCCGGCCGGTTGCTCGAAGTGACCATGAGCCCATTATGAAGATCATCCGAGGCCAGACGGTAAGCACTTCGCACACTAAAAACACCTGATTTTTCAGGAGCCCAGGCAATGAAATCCTCACCCAAGCGATGAGAAGGGCGAATTTTCTGGATCTCACAAATGTCAACTGGGAGAAAGAATTGCTGCAATTTCGTATTGTCCCAATTTCCATTGTGGTCCATAAGCTCAGAAACCCACTTAAATCTACATCGACCTTCTGGAGCTATAAGCCCACCGGTAGGATCCCGAACAATCCGTCTATCACGCCAAATTCTAACATTTTGACCATTTGCAATCCTCCAAACTATACCCTTCTTTAACAGTTCCAGGCCATGGCAAACAGCTTGCCAAGTAGGTGATGGATTACGTGTGAACACAGTGTCTTCCAATCTCCCATTAGGGTAGTATTTTGCCTTCAGTAGCCTAGCACAGAGACCATCAGGATGGGTTAGGAGACGCCAAGCCTGTCGTGCTAACAAAGCTTGATTAAACAATCTGAAATCTCTAAAGCCCAAACCACCTTGACACTTTGGCCTTGTCATTTTGTTCCATGCATACCAATGTGTTTTCCTCTTCCCCTTCTCCGCACCCCAGAAATAATTTCTGACCATGCGGTTCAAATCATCACAAACTTCAAAGGGGAGCTTAAAGACACTCATTAAATAGTTTGGAATTGCCTGTGCAACATATTTAATTAGTACCTCCTTACCAGCTTGAGTTGGGTGGCCATCAAAAGAGAACAATCTCTTCGTAAGTTTTACTTGGAGATTCTGAAATTTACCCTTTGTCATTCTGCCATCCGGGGTTGGAAGACCAAGATACTTTTCCTCAAACCCAACAGTCAGGACTTGAAGAGCATCCTTGACCGAGTCCATGTTGTTCTTAGGGCAGGAGTTACCAAATAAAATAGAGCACTTAGCAGGATTGATTAGTTGTCCTGTAGCATGACCATAAGCATCTAGGATGTTTTTAACATGTGTGGCTTGTTGGTCAGAAGCTTTGAAGAAGAGCAGAGTGTCATCAGCAAATAGCAAATGGGATATACTAGGGGCCCTTCTTGTTATTCTCAATGGAGAAATATTACCAAGTACAATACCTTGATTTATCAAAGCAGACGGACCACCAGCAACAAACAGAAACAAATATGGGGATAGCGGATCACCTTGCCGAAGACCACGCGTCGGTGCAAACGAATCCAAGATGGCTCCATTAAATTTTACAGAGTATCTCACTGAGGTCACACAAGTCATTATCCAGTTAACCCATTTGTGAGCGAAGCCAAGCTTTTGCATCATTTTCTTAATGTAAGACCAATCTACCCGATCATATGCCTTTGAGAGGTCAAGTTTGTATGCACAATAACTCCTTGTCGGATCCTTCTCTTGCTTGATGTGATGGATACATTCAAAAGCTATCAATGCATTATCAGTAATCATACGCCCTGGGATGAAAGCACTTTGATAGGGGGAAATAATATCATCCAAAACAGGTCTAAGCCTATTAACCAAGCACTTTGAAACTACGTTGTAAATAACATTACATAAGCTTATAGGGCGAAAATCAGTAACCTTCACTGGGTTTTGAATTTTAGGAATCATGACAATCACTATATCATTTACCTCCGGTGGCATTACTCCCGTGCGAAAAAATTCCTTCACAGCGCCTATAACACTTTCCTTGAGAGTAGACCAGTTCCTCTGAAAAAATCGTGCCGGGAATCCATCAGGACCCGGTGCCTTTAGGGGGCCAATCTGAAAGAGTGCATCAGATATTTCTTTTTCTGTGAACTCTCCACACAATATATCATTTGTTTCCTCACCTACCAAAGGTGCAATAAGATCAATGATAGGAGAAGAGTCCAGATTACTTTCAGCCGTGAAAATATCCTCAAAATATCTAGTCGCTGCTGCACCCATCTCCTTACTATCAGTGTGGATAACACCATTGATGTCTTCAAGTTTCTTTATTCGATTTTTCCTGGCTCGCCAAACAGCCTTGGCGTGAAAAAATTTTGTATTGCGATCGCCGTCCTTCAGCCAAGTAATACGTGAGCGCTGCATCCACATAAGTTCCTCTCTATATAACAGTTCGTTCATTTTATTTGTAACTCTTCGTATTTCCATTCTGTCGGCGTTCATTAACATAAGTTCTTCTAGTTGAGTACGTGTTTTTTCTATATCTCTAACAACGCTACCAAACTTTGTTTTACTCCATTGACAAAGTTTACGCATTGTTTCACGTAGAGCCCCGTGTACATCACCCAGAGAACCTTTTTGACCAGCAGCCTCCCATGCATTCGCAATGACTTCCTGTAAAGCCGGCTCCCGTTCCCACATAACTTCATAACGCCTAATCCTCGGTTTGTACTGCTGATCCTCCAGTAACTCAGTAGCTACGTAAAGAGGTGCATGATCTGAACAAGGAGAGGTAAGGTGTTGGACCAGCGAGTAATCAAATCGATTCCTCCATGCTGGGTTAGCCACTGCCCTATCCAAGCGTACTTTAACATTTGCATTACCTGACCTCTTGTTATCATAGGTGTAGGGAACACCCACAAAGCCCAAATCAGCCAGATGACTTGTTTCTAAAACATCTCTAAAAGCTTGCATTTGCCCAGCTGGTCGTGGTGTCATTGAGAAGTGTTCAAAATCCCACATGCATTCATTAAAATCACCAACCACAAGCCAGGGGAGATCAGACTGAGCACTCAAATTTTCCAACAGAGACCACATATTGTGTCGATCTTCTACCATTGGTTCTCCATAAACACAAGTTAGGCGCCAAGGTGGATCATCTGCTCCTGCCTTAACCTGTGCATCAATGCATCGCTGATTCGAGAAAACCACCTCAACAGACAGCGATTCGTGCCAAAACAGTGCCAAGCCACCACTATTACCAATACTGTCTACTGCATCAAAACCTTGAAGTCCCAAACGAGCTCGGTATCTTTTCATACGATTTTTTGATTGCCGAGTTTCACATAGAAACACCATGGTGGGGGAATGCGACTGAACCATAGTCGCTAAATCACGAACTGTCCGGGAGTTTCCCCCTCCCCGGCAGTTCCAACTCAGGAGATTCATTTGTCCTGGCGGTGTTCCGCCTGGGAACCCGCCGAAGTGGACAACGTTTTTGATTTGTTTGCATTCTGATCTGACCTCAACCTCTTTTGCTCCTGTTTTGCGGATGGGCTAGCAGGCACACTCGCCGGCGTAGGTAGAAGGAGCTGGCCCTTGACACTACTAGGCGTAGTAACATTCTGCCCAAACCCGGTCAGCCCCCTTTTCCTGCTTGCATCTAGGTCTATATCTGCACCATCCTTTTTACTAGCATCAACCTCCATCACTTTCCCATCATTTACCTCAGAAGAATTAGTACGAGGGTCATCATCCGTGTTACGATTTGCACGTGTTGCCGCCCCCCATGTAGCTCAAAGATCCTTGAAGAACAGAGCCGAAACTGGATGCACTCCATCACCATGTTCAGTATGGAGATGGCCGATCATGCCGCATAGAGCACACCAGTCCGGAAGGCGCTCGTACTTGACTCTGAATATATGCCTCTTCTTCTTTCTCACAACAGAAACATGGTTCTTTAATTTATGCCGGACATCAAGAACAATTCTTACACGGTAAAAATTGCCAGCCACATCTCGTCCTCTGTTGTCCAGGGAGTAGACCTCCCTTGCTGTTCCCGCAAGAGTTGTGACCAGGGGCTCAAAACCATCCGGCAGGTCTATGATTTGCATCCATATTTTAAAACTGTTTAGATCAATGGAAGAGGGTCTTGTGAATCCATCATAAGCCGCCATTAGAACAGGATTGCCACGGAAGGTCCAAGGGCCACCCTCCATCACCTTGTCCCAATCGCCAAGACATGAGAATTGCATCGTGTATAGCCCGTCCCCTAATGATCTGAACCTGACATCTTGTGCGAGATCCCACGCACTGCGCATGTTCTTGTAAAACCAGAAGTCGCCAAACTCCTTTGTAGTGTGCACACGCCCGATTGCCAGCCAGCGAATCGAATCAGCCACCGGCTCCGGGCACACCTCCTCATAGATCACATCACTCAGATCCGTATCCTCAATTCCCAGTTGTTTCATCATCTCCTGAAGATCATCGTCTCCTACAACCGAATCTGCATCAACTGACGCCATGGCAAGGAAAACCTAACCCTAGTCCCCGCGGGAGCAGGGTGAGAACTCCAACCGCCCGATCCCAGGAGGTAGCAGCCAAGGCCGGGCAGCGCCGCGAGGACGCCCCAGAGTCAGCCCGAGCACGTACCAGGAGGGAGGACGACGGCGGAGGATGGGGGACTCAATGTTTGCGTCGCCGCAGCCGAGAGGTGCAACCCTAGCGAGAGGGGAAAAAACAAAACCTACTGAAGCGAAGATTTTAGTTTTTAGTTTTTAGTTTTTTGTTTTCCCTAGCGAGAGGTTACCATGCGACTTGAAATGTTGTTGAATTCCAATCTATTTCAGATTTTAGTTTTTCCTGGAATGCCTGATGACTTATTCTTCTAAGTTGAATATAAATTAAACCTACATATTTCATGCCTATATATGTACGTGCATGAAAATTACTATCATTCAATCAAAAAATTAGACGGGCGCGGCAACGCGCGCCATCAATGATCTAGTCGAATGTCATGACTCCACAAGATTCGAGAAAGTCCATTCCTAAGATGACATCGATCATAGGCTCCCAGAGGGAAAAGTTTCAATGAAGACCGAAGTGCGTACCCCTGCACTTGAGACTCCACTGTCGAAACTTCCAAAGTTGACGATATGATTGCGCTATCAGCGAGACATTGACCAATCCCCAACGATATCAAAATTCATGAAGCTGTCGGAGCTTCCCGGGTCCACAAGCATTAGCAGTGATCTCTGTTTCAGTTGTCCCAACAGGCGCAAGGCTTTCGGAGCTTCTGTTCCTTCCAGTAACAGCAGCCACTGATAGCATGCAGAGATCTTCTTCAGAAGTGTCCTGTGATAGCTTCGCCAACATGAAGCTGAACTGTGTCTGCACACACATGTCCAGTGCCCATCGCTCCTCACAAGTGAAACACCGCCCGCGTGCCCTTTGATAAGCCCTCAATGTCTTGAGCTTGTCATCAACAGAAGATGAAGTTGATGAGGACATGGCACTGTTTGGACTGCGACAATATTCCCCTCCAGCCTTGGCGTCGACGGCATTTTGCCTGAACGCGTCGCTGATAAGCACGGCCCCCGGAGCTTTGCTGACTCGGGGTGGCAATCACTGCCTGTTCTTGACGGATTAACTCAATTGCTTCCTCCTGTAATTCAGCCAGAGAGACAGCTGTTTCCAAATCGACAGGGTGATGTAACATAACAACAGCTTTTATATCCATCTACTAATTGATTAGTGAAAAGAGGATCCCACGATTTGTGATTTGCCAATAAGCTATGCATATGTAACGCCCCGGATTCGTTGCGCCAGGTGTCCGCCAGTTATTCGCCGTCGTTGCCATGTCATTTGCTTGCGTGTTGCACTTTGCCATGTCATCATCTGCATTTCATATCATGTCATCATGTGCATTTCATTTTGCATACGTGTTCGTCTCATGCATCCGAGCATTTTCCCCGTTGTCCGTTTTGCAATCCGGCACTCCTATGTCCTCCGGCGTTCCCTTTTTGTCTCTCGTTGTGAGCGGGTATTAAACTTTTTCGGAATGGCCCGAGGTTTGCCAAGCGGCCTTGGTATAGCACCGGTAGACCGCCTGTCAAGTTTCGTGCCATTTGGAGGTCGTTTGATGCTCCAACGGTTAACCGGGTAACCGTAAAGCCCTCTTTGAGTTGCAGCCCAACACCCCTTTCAAACTGGCCAAAACCCAGCAAACTCCCCTCCATGCTCTCGGTCGTTCGATCATGATCGCGTGGCCGAAAACCGCTCCTCATTTGGACTCTCCTAGCTCCCTCTACCTATAAATTAGCCCCCTCCCCCGAAAGCTCGGGCAAACCCTAGATCAAATTCCCTCCGCGCCCGCCGGACATGTCCGTTTCTCGCCGGACATGTCCGTTTCTCGCCGGACACACTAGCGCCGCCGCTCGCAGCCACTCCCGCGCCGCCACATGGCAGCCGCCGCCGCACCTCGCCGCCGGC
>NC_041383.1:812234591-812241446 GCF_002162155.2 Triticum dicoccoides | reverse complement strand
CGTGGCTGGCCCGCGCGGGCCCGCGACCCCGCCCGCGCCCGCGACCGGCCGGCGCCCTCCGCCGCCCGCCGCCGCCTTTCTCCGCCTCCGGCGCCGCGCTCCGCGCCGTCCCCTCCGGCGACCCGGCCCGCCGGCGCGCACCGCCCTCCGGACCCCGCCACCCCGCCGCCGAACCAGATCGTCGCCGCCGCCTCCGCCTCGGGCGCCGCGCGTCTCCGTCGCCCGCAGCCGGCCCCGCCCCGAGATCCCGCTCGCTCCGCCGCCTTCCTGTCGTCCTCCGGCCCCGCCTCCGGCCGACGAGCTCGCCGGAGATCGCGCCGCCGCCGCGGATCAGGAGGAGCCCGATCCAGTCGGCCTCCGCCCGGCGCGTTGACCGCGTGGACCACGTGGGCCCGCGAGCCGCTCCAGCCTCGGCCTCCCCGGCCCATCTCCCTCCGGCCCGCCTCACCTCCTCTTCACCGAGCCGGCCCAGTGGCCCATGGTGAGCAGCCCGCCTGAATTCCGCCCCGTGCGACTTTTAGTTATCCCGCGCTCCTGTGTTTTTTTCCCGAAATCGGCGAAGTCCCCGATTGTCTGTGTAATTATCATGCCATGTTCGTTGCATTGTATCTCTGCATCCGTAGCTATGTTTCGTGCGTATAATATGTCAAATTGTTCGTCTTGATGAGTACATCATTTCATTCCATTGCATCATTTTCATTTGAGCTCATCTTGATGCCCGAAATGCTGTAGGAAGAGTGCATGTTGATGTTAATCTGCTGAAACTGTTATAACTTGCTCATTTGTCATTTTTGCCATGATTGATGTGTGCATCCTATGAGGTTGATGTCTACATGTGTTTTTATCTATGCCATGCCATCTTTCCAGTGGTGCCAACCATGTATTTTTGTGAGTTGTGTGCTGAGTGCATCAAGCTTGCTAAGTAGGGTACATGATGTTGCTGTTTTGTTAGGCTGAATCTGTTATTTCGTGATGCTATATAAACATGTTGCTACTAATTATTCTATGCATAATCTGGAGATGGTCTATAAACATGTTTTGATCTACATGTTATGCCCTATCCATCCATGCCCCTGGTTGCATTTATAGCTTGCTGTAAATTGTTCATATCTTGCTCCAAAGTTGCTTGATAATGTTGCTGTCAGCCTGTTAACATTAAGTTCACTAGTTCCCATGTGTTTTGCTAGTGTTCCATGCATCCTATATGAACTTGCTCTTGCCATGTATAGCTTCACAAACATGTCTTCTTACTGTTGGTTGCCTTGTCATGCCATGTATTGCTCTGTGGTGAGTGGTTCAAGCTCACCAACATGCCTACTTATTGTTGTTCCTGCCATGTGTGAATCTGTAATATAACTTGCCATGTTTACATGGGTGCCATCATATTTTCTGATCCTTTTTGACTCTTGGTCAGTAAGGGACTTTTGATCTATACTATTAGTAGATTCATACCATGCCTTTGTTTGCCATGATAAGTTCCTGTAACATGTTGTTTGATAGCTCTAAACATTGCAACCTGATGTTATTTCCTGATAAGTCTGAAACTGTTATAACTTGCAATCTTTCCATGTGTTTTGGAGCATGTTCTAGTTGTTTCTCGAGATAGCTCAGTGTTCATATTTTGTTTTCCTTTACCTGTACTTTATGCCCATGCCTTTTGTTTTTACGTTGAGATGCTGTAGCATGTTGTTTTGGTGCTTGCAATATGCCTAGTTGCTGTTGTGGACAGATTGTTGCTATGACTTGTATAGAGCGTATGTGTTGCCCCGTTGCTCCGTTTTGAGTGTGCTCTATATGAAACTTGCTTGTTTTTGCATGTAGCTTCATATTATCATGTTGCATCCTTGTTTTGGTGTGTTTGCTTGATGTTTGGGTGCATTTTGCATCAATGCCATGTTTAACTTGTTTTGCTCATATCTTCTAGGCCGTAGCTCCGAATTAAATGAACTTTATATGTAACTTGACTAGAATTTCATGTGGATCATCTTGGTGCATCTTAACTTGCTGTTTAACAACTTGAACATAAGGTTTATTCAGTTCTGGACCAATTTCGAAATTTGCATATGGGGACTTGCCGGAATTGTTATATGTTGTTTCCGGCCTCATTTGAACTTGCCTTGATGTGTTGTTCTTGTTTGCATCATCTCTTGCCATGAGTAGCTTCATGTAGCCTTGGTCATGCATCATGCTTGTTGTGCATCATGTCTTGTTTATGTGTGGTGTGTTTACCATGTTGTGTGCTTCTTCTCGATAGTTCCCGTTTCGTTGCGATCGTGAGGATGCATTCGTCTATGTGTGGTTCGTCTTCGTGGCTTCATCTTCTTCACGGACTCGTTCTTCTTCCTTGCGGGATTTCAGGTAAGATGACCGCTACCCTGAATCTCACTACTATCATTGCTATGCTAGTTGCTTCGTTCTATCGCTATGCTGCGTTACCTATCATTTGCTCTTCAAGCCTCCCAAATTGCCATGAACCTCTAACATTTGACACCATTCCTAGCAAACCATTGATTGGCTATGTTACCGCTTTGCTCAGCCCTTCTTATAACGTTGCTAGTTGCAGGTGAAGTTGAAGATTTCTCCATGGTGGACAGGGTTCTGTTGGGATATCACAATATCTCTTTTATTATTAATGCATCTATATACTTGGTAAAGGGTGGAAGGCTCGGCCTTATGCCTGATGTTTTGTTCCATTCTTGCCGCCCTAGTTTCCGTCATACCAGTGTTATTTTCCGGATTTTGCGTTCCTAACACGGTCAGGTGATTTATGGGACCCCCCCTGACAGTTCGCTTTGAATAAAACTTGTCCAGCAAGGCCCAACCTTGGTTTTACCATTTGCCTCACCACCACCTACTTTTCCCTTGGGAGTAATTAACCCAAGGGTCATCTTTATTCAGCCCCCCTGGCCAATGCTTGTCTAAGTGTTGGTCCAAACTAGAGCACCGTGCGGGACCATTCCTTGGCAACTTGGATTCGTCGGTACCTGTACGCTTCGCTTATCCGGTGTTGCCCTGAGAACAAGATATGTGCAGCTCCTATCGGGATTGTCGGTGCATCGGGCGGCTTTGCTGGTCTTGTTTTACCATTGTCGAAATATCTTGTAAACCGGGATTCCGAGACTGATCGGGTCTTCCTGGGAGAAGGTCTATTCCTTGGTTGATCGCGAGAGCTTGTCATGGGCTAAGTTGGGACACCCCTGCAGGGTTTAAACTTTCGAGAGCCGTGCCCGCGGTTATGTGGCAGATGGGAATTTGTTAATGTCCGGTTGTAGATAACTTGACACCAGATCTGAATTAAAACGCATCAACCGCGTGTGTAGCCGTGATGGTCTCTTCTCGGCGGAGTCCGGGAAGTGAACACGGTTTCTGTGTTATGTTTGACGTAAGTAGGTGTTCGGGATCACCTCTTGATCATTGCTAGTTCACGACCGTTCCTTTGTTTCTCTTCTCGCTCTCATTTGCGTATGTTAGCCACCATATCATGCTTAGTCGCTGCTGCAACCTCACCACTTTACCCCTTCCTTTTCCATTAAGCTTTGCTAGTCTTGATACCCATGGTAATGGGATTGCTGAGTCCTCGTGGCTCACAGATTACTACAACAACAGTTGAAGGTACAGGTTTTGCGATGATCATGACGCGAGAGCGATGTTTGCTTGTTTGGAGTTCTTCTTCTGCTTCTTCTTCGATCAGGGGATAGGTTCCAGGTCGGCAGCCTGGGTTAGCATGGTGGATATTGTTTGAGTTTTTGTTTATGATTCATCCGTAGTCGGATGTTGTTCTTGTATATGTTGTATTGTTGTATTTGTGCGGCATTGTATGCCTCTTGTATGTATCCCCATCTATTATGTAATGTTGATGTAATGATATCCACCTTGCAAAAGCGTTCCAATATGCGGGTCCATCTTTGGTGGGACCTTTGAGTTCCTTTTGGATAGGGTCGCATATTGGGCGTGACAAGTTGGTATCAGAGCCTCGACCGACCCTAGGAGCCCCCTTGATTGATCGTGTAGTTTGGCCATTGTTGAGTCTAGAAGAAAACTGTTTTTGGAGTCTCGTTATATCGGAGAGTAGGAATTCTTTTTACTCCTCTGCCCCTGCGTCGCTCTGGTGAGAAATCTTGACGTAGGTGTTTTGAACTACTCCTCTTCCCCTTCAAATTTTTCTTTAGGATCACGCAGTTGGTTTTTCCGATCGTTGTTCCCCAGCTCTTTTATCCGGTGCATCTCTCGTCAAGTTGACTCAAACCTCTTTGTCTTTCATGAGATCAATCCTCAGCTCTTTTCAATCAACGTTGTTTCCCTGTCCGAAGTTGCCCTTGTTTTCCCACCCGCCCATCCCTTCTTCTTCTCGGAACCAGAGTCCGTAATCGAGTATCCATCCTACTCGTGTGAAGTCTTTGCTTTCTTCCCTCAATTATTTCAACCGGTGTTTTCTCTTCAAGATATTCGTCGATTCCCCCTTCCAGTTGCCTGTGTTTTCCCGCCCTCCCACCCTTTTCTTCCGGAGCATGAGTCTCTTTCAACCGTCAATTCCATTCTTGTGGAGTCTCTTCAGTCTTCCCTCAATCATTTCAACTGGTGAATTCTCGTCTCGTTTGGCATTCTTCATCTCTTTTTCTTTTCCGGTGAATTCAATTCAAGTTTTTCGGGTTGATCACATTCTTTTCCTTTTGTCAAGTGTTTTTCCTTGCTCGTTCGCTTCTCGCCAGTTTATCCTTCCGGAGTGTTCAAAAAATCTCAAGAGATTCGTCTGTGTTTGAATTAATTCGAGGTTGTCACCTCATTCAAATATTTCAATTGGTCCGGTGCATCACCTATCTTTTTAACAATCCTTTCCAACGGTGTTTTTCTCTTTAGTGGGCCCATAACCCACAGGTCTTTCCCCAGGATCTTACCTGACTCTTCTAATTCCCCCGGAGTTATTCTCAATTCTTTTCAAGTGTGACGTAAGAATGGATTCCATCAGTCACATGCCTTCTCCAAGATCTCTTTCAAATTCTTTTCATTGTTGGCTCAACCTCTTCGCTCTTCATTCTCCCGGAGTATCTCAGTAATTTTGGTGGTGTTTTCTCGTCGTCATTTGAAGACCGAAGAAGAGTTTTTCCTCTAAATCTTGTCCGTTCCCCGGAGATTCGCGGTGCTAGCTCGATGTTATCCTATCAAATTGTTTCAAGTCATGCAAATTCTTTTCATCCATCCGGAGCATTTCAGGAGTTGCTTTCTCTCTCGATCATTCGGAGGCCATCTTTTCGGAAGATTTCTTCGTTCTAAGTTTTCAGCCTCATTCCCCAATTATTCCTTATCTGTGCCCCTTCGTTTGTCTCAATATTCTTCCGGTGCTTCGTTTAAGTGTTCTTTAATCAGCTCATGATCTCTTTGTTCTTTTCCATCTGAATCCCCTCGAGCTTATTTGTTCTTCTAATTCTTCCCGGTGATTCATTCTCTTTTGTCAGTCATTTTCGAATTCTTATGGTGGTTCGTTCAAGATTCTTTTCTTTGATTATCTTTTTAATCTCATTCGTTCTTTTCAATCCTACCGGTGGTTCATGAAGACCTTCTCAAGTTTGCGATATGTCACTTCTCAATCCTTTTCAAGAAGAATAAGTAGTATGTAAAAATCCATTGTTTGTCATCAATTTAATTTGATGAAGGATAAGCATAGAATAAATCTTATTCTTATTTCTTCCAAGCGAGTAATCCCTTCCTTCAGAATTTGTTCTTGTTGAATAAATTCTAGTCCCAAGTGTTTTCATCTTTCTTTTCCGGAGTTCAAATTTCCTCGGCCATCTCGTCGGAACCTTCATCTAAATCATCGCAAGGCTCATTTTATTCTTTCTTCCTTCATTCTATCTCATCATCCTTTTGTCACCGGAGTTCTTCATGGTGGTTCTTCATGATTTAATTCATTCTTCAAGAGTTTATCAAGTATCATTCCATCCTCTCTAGTTCGTGTTCTATTCTTTCCTTTTTCAGCCGGAGTGCTACCTAAATCCTTTCAGTCTTATTCGTTTCTTTTCTCATTCTAACCACTCTAGTTAGAACGAGTGATTTCCTAGTCTATCCCATTCCATGAGCTTTCGATTCTCGTCGTTCTCGTCGTTCCTCTCTTTTCTCGAGTGCTCTCGATTCTTTGCTTCTTCTCTTGAGTTCTTATGTCACCTCATCCCTTTTTCCCTTCCGTCTCGGTCCTAAGATCTCGGGACGAGATCTCTTGTTAGTGGAGGAGTGTTGTAACGCCCCGGATTCGTTGCGCCAGGTGTCCGCCAGTTATTCGCCGTCGTTGCCATGTCATTTGCTTGCGTGTTGCACTTTTCCATGTCATCATCTGCATTTCATATCATGTCATCATGTGCATTTCATTTTGCATACGTGTTCGTCTCATGCATCCGAGCATTTTCCCCGTTGTCCGTTTTGCAATCCGGCACTCCTATGTCCTCCGGCGTCCCCTTTTTGTCTCTCGTTGTGAGCGGGTATTAAACTTTCTCGGAATGGCCCGAGGTTTGCCAAGCGGCCTTGGTATAGCACCGGTAGACCGCCTGTCAAGTTTCGTGCCATTTGGAGGTCGTTTGATGCTCCAACGGTTAACCGGGTAACCGTAAAGCCCTCTTTGAGTTGCAGCCCAACACCCCTTCCAAAGTGGCCAAAACCCAGCAAACTCCCCTCCATGCTCTCGGTCGTTCGATCACGATCGCGTGGCCGAAAACCGCTCCTCATTTGGACTCTCCTAGCTCCCTCTACCTATAAATTAGCCCCCTCCCCCGAAATCTCGGGCAAACCCTAGATCAAATTCCCTCCGCGCCCGCCGGACATGTCCGTTTCTCGCCGGACACACCAGCGCCGCCGCTCGCAGCCACT
>NC_041383.1:812227446-812234088 GCF_002162155.2 Triticum dicoccoides | reverse complement strand
GCCCCGCCCCGAGATCCCGCTCGCTCCGTCGCCTTCCTGTCGTCCTCCGGCCCCGCCTCCGGCCGACGAGCTCGCCGGAGATCGCGCCGCCGCCGCGGATCGGGAGGAGCCCGATCCAGTCGGCCTCCGCCCGGCGCGTTGACCGCGTGGACCACGTGGGCCCGCGAGCCGCTCCAGCCTCGGCCTCCCCGGCCCATCTCCCTCCGGCCCGCCTCACCTCCTCTTCACCGAGCCGGCCCAGTGGCCCATGGTGAGCAGACCGCCTGAATTCCGCCCCGTGCGACTTTTAGTTATCCCGCGCTCCTGTGTTTTTTTCCCGAAATCGGCGAAGTCCCCGATTGTCTGTGTAATTATCATGCCATGTTCGTTGCATTGTATCTCTGCATCCGTAGCTACGTTTCGTGCGTATAATATGTCAAATTGTTCGTCTCGACGAGTACATCATTTCTTTCCATTGCATTATTTTCATTTAAGCTCATGTTCATGCCCGAAATGCTGTTGGAAGAGTGCATGTTGATGTTAATCTGCTGAAACTGTTATAACTTGCTCATTTGTCATTTTTGCCATGATTGATGTGTGCATCCTATGAGGTTGATGTCTACATGTGTTTTTATCTATGCCATGCCATCTTTCCAGTGGTGCCAACCATGTATTTTTGTGAGTTGTGTGCTGAGTGCATCAAGCTTGCTAAGTAGGGTACATGATGTTGCTGTTTTGTTAGGCTGAATCTGTTATTTCGTGATGCTATATAAACATGTTGTTACTAATTATTCTATGCATAATATGGAGATGGTCTATAAACATGTTTTGATCTACATGTTATGCCCTATCCATCCATGCCCCTGGTTGCATTTATAGCTTGCTGTAAATTGTTCATATCTTGCTCCAAAGTTGCTTGATAATGTTGCTGTCAGCCTGTTAACATTAAGTTCACTAGTTCCCATGTGTTTTGCTAGTGTTCCATGCATCCTATGAACTTGCTCTTGTCATGTATAGCTTCACAAACATGTCTTCTTACTGTTGGTTGCCTTGTCATGCCATGTATTGCTCTGTGGTGAGTGGTTCAAGCTCACCAACATGCATACTTATTGTTGTTCCTGCCATGTGTGAATCTGTAATATAACTTGCCATGTTTACATGGGTGCCATCATATTTTCTGATCCTTTTTGACTCTTGGTCAGTAAGGGACTTTTGATCTATGCTATTAGTAGATTCATGCCATGCCTTTGTTTGCCATGACAAGTTCCTGTAACATGTTGTTTGATAGCTCTAAACATTGCAACCTGATGTTATTTCCTGATAAGTCTGAAACTGTTATAACTTGCAATCTTTCCATGTGTTTTGGAGCATATTCTAGTTGTTTCTGGAGATAGCTCAGTGTTCATGTTTTGTTTTTCTTTACCTGTACTTCATGCCCATGCCTTTTGTTTTTACGTTGAGATGCTGTAGCATGTTGTTTTGGTGCTTGCAATATGCCTAGTTGCTGTTTTGGACAGATTGTTGCTATGACTTGTATAGAGCGTATGTGTTGCCCCGTTGCTCCGTTTTGAGTGTGCTCTATATGAAACTTGCTTGTTTTTGCATGTAGCTTCATATTATCATGCTGCATCCTTGTTTTGGTGTGTTTGCTTGATGTTTGGGTGCATTTTGCATCAATGCCATGTTTAACTTGTTTTGCTCATATCTTCTAGGCCATAGCTCCGAATTAAATGAACTTTATATGTAACTTGACTAGAATTTCGTGTAGATCATCTTGGTGCATCTTAACTTGATGTTTAACAACTTGAACATAAGGTTTATTCAGTTCTGGACCAATTTCGAAATTTGCATATGGGGACTTGCCGGAATTGTTATATGTTGTTTCCGGCCTCATTTAAACTTGCCTTGATGTGTTGTTCTTGTTTGCATCATCTCTTGCCATGAGTAGCTTCATGTAGCCTTGGTCATGCATCATGCTTGTTGTGCATCATGTCTTGTTTATGTGTGGTGTGTTTACCATGTTGTGTGATTCTTCTCGATAGTTCCCGTTTCGTTGCGATCGTGAGGATTCATTCGTCTACGTGTGGTTCGTCTTCGTGGCTTCATCTTCTTCACGGACTCGTTCTTCTTCCTTGCGGGATTTCAGGTAAGATGACCGCTACCCTGAATCTCACTACTATCATTGCTATGCTAGTTGCTTCGTTCTATCGCTATGCTGCGTTACCTATCATTTGCTCTTCAAGCCTCCCAAATTGTCATGAACCTCTAACATTTGACACCATTCCTAGCAAACCATTGATTGGCTATGTTACCGCTTTGCTCAGCCCTTCTTATAGCGTTGCTAGTTGCAGGTGAAGTTGAAGATTTCTCCATGGTGGACAGGGTTCTGTTGGGATATCACAATATCTCTTATATTATTAATGCATCTATATACTTGGTAAAGGGTGGAAGGCTCGGCCTTATGCCTGATGTTTTGTTCCATTCTTGCCGCCCTAGTTTCCGTCATACCAGTGTTATTTTCCGGATTTTGCGTTCCTAACGCGGTCGGGTGATTTATGGGACCCCCCTGACAGTTCGCTTTGAATAAAACTTGTCCAGCAAGGCCTAACCTTGGTTTTACCATTTGCCTCACCACCACCTACTTTTCCCTTGGGAGTAATTAACCCAAGGGTCATCTTTATTCAGCCCCCCGGGCCAATGCTTGTCTAAGTGTTGGTCCAAACTAGAGCACCGTGTGGGACCATTCCTTGGCAACTTGGATTCGTCGGTACCTGTACGCTTCGCTTATCCGGTGTTGCCCTGAGAACGAGATATGTGCAGCTCCTATCGGGATTGTCGGTGCATCGGGCGGCTTTGCTGGTCTTGTTTTACCATTGTTGAAATGTCTTGTAAACCGGGATTCCGAGACTGATCGGGTCTTCCTGGGAGAAGGTCTATTCCTTCGTTGATCGCGAGAGCTTGTCATGGGCTAAGTTGGGACACCCCTGCAGGGTTTAAACTTTCGAGAGCCGTGCCCGCGGTTATGTGGCAGATGGGAATTTGTTAATGTCCGGTTGTAGATAACTTGACACCAGATCCGAATTAAAACGCATCAACCGCGTGTGTAGCCGTGATGGTCTCTTCTCGGTGGAGTCCGGAAAGTGAACACGGTTTCTGTGTTATGTTTGACGTAAGTAGGTGTTCAGGATCACCTCTTGATCATTGCTAGTTCACGATCGTTCCTTTGTTTCTCTTCTCGCTCTCATTTGCGTATGTTAGCCACCATATCATGCTTAGTCGCTGCTGCAACCTCACCACTTTACCCCTTCCTTTCCCATTAAGCTTTGCTAGTCTTGATACCCATGGTAATGGGATTGCTGAATCCTCGTGGCTCATAGATTACTACAACAATAGTTGAAGGTACAGGTTTTGCGATGATCATGACGCGAGAGCGATGTTTGCTTGTTTGGAGTTCTTCTTCTGCTTCTTCTTCGATCAGGGGATAGGTTCCAGGTCGGCAGCCTGGGTTAGCAGGGTGGATATTGTTTGAGTTTCTGTTTATGATTCATCCGTAGTCGGATGTTGTTCTTGTATATGTTGTATTGTTGTATTTGTGCGGCATTGTATGCCTCTTGTATGTATCCCCATCTATTATGTAATGTTGATGTAATGATATCCACCTTGCAAAAGCGTTCCAATATGCGGGTCCATCCTTGGTGGGACCTTTGAGTTCCTTTTGGATAGGGTCGCATATTGGGCGTGACAAATTGGTATCAGAGCCTCGACCGACCCTAGGGGCCCCCTTGATTGATCGTGTAGTTTGGCCATTCTTGAGTCTAGAAGAAAACTGTTTTCGGAGTCTAGTTATATCGGAGAGTAGGAATTCTTTTTACTCCTCTGCCCCTGCGTCGCTCTGGTGAGAAATCTTGACGTAGGTGTTTTGAACTACTCCTCTTCCCCTTCAAATTTTTCTTTAGGATCACGCAGTTGGTTTTTCCGATCGTTGTTCCCCAGCTCTTTTATCCGGTGCATCTCTCGCCAAGTTGACTCAAACCTCTTTGTCTTTCGTGAGATCAATCCTCAGCTCTTTTCAATCAACGTTGTTTCCCTGTCCGAAGTTGCCCTTGTTTTCCCACCCGCCCATCCCTTCTTCTTCTCGGAACCAGAGTCCGTAATCGAGTATCCATCCTACTCGTGCGAAGTCTTTGCTTTCTTCCCTCAATTATTTCAACCGGTGTTTTCTCTTCAAGATATTCGTCGATTCCCCCTTCCAGTTGCCTGTGTTTTCCCGCCCTCCCACCATTTTCTTCCGGAGCATGAGTCTCGTTCAACCGTCAATTCCATTCTTGTGGAGTCTCTTCAGTCTTCCCTCAATCATTTCAACTGGTGAATTCTCGTCTCGTTTGGCATTCTTCATCTCTTTTTCTTTTCCGGTGAATTCAATTCAAGTTTTTCGGGTTGATCACATTCTTTTCCTTTTTTCAAGTGTTTTTCCTTGCTCGTTCGCTTCTCGCCAGTTTATCCCTCCGGAGTGTTCAAGAAATCTCAAGAGATTCGTCTGTGTTCGAATTAATTCGAGGTTGTCACCTCATTCAAATATTTTAATTGGTCCGGTGCATCACCTATCTTTTCAACAATCCTTTCCAACGGTGTTTTTCTCTTTAGTGGGCCCATAACCCACAGGTCTTTCCCCAGGATCTTACCTGACTCTTCTAATTCCCCCGGAGTTATTCTCAATTCTTTTCAAGTGTGACGTAAGAATGGATTCCATCAGTCACATGCCTTCTCCAAGATCTCTTTCAAATTCTTTTCATTGTTGGCTCAACCTCTTCGCTTTTCATTCTCCCGGAGTATCTCAATAATTTTGGTGGTGTTTTCTCGTCGTCATTTGAAGACCGAAGAAGAGTTTTTCCTCTAAATCTTGTCCGTTCCCCGGAGATTCGCGGTGCTAGCTCGATGTTATCCTATCAAATTGTTTCAAGTCATGCAAATTCTTTTCATCCATCCGGAGCATTTCAGGAGTTGCTTTCTCTCTCGATCATTCGGAGGCCATCTTTTCGGAAGATTTCTTCGTTCTAAGTTTTCAGCCTCATTCCCCAATTATTCCTTATCTGTGCCCCTTCGTTCATCTCAATATTCTTCCGGTGCTTCGTTTAAGTGTTCTTTAATCAGCTCATGATCTCTTTGTTCTTTTCCATCTGAATCCCCTCGAGCTTATTTGTTCTTCTAATTCTTCCCGGTGATTCATTCTCTTTCGTCAGTCATTTTCGAATTCTTACGGTGGTTCGTTCAAGATTCTTTTCCTTGATTATCTTTTTAATCTCATTCGTTCTTTTCAATCCTACCGGTGGTTCATGAAGACCTTCTCAAGTTTGCGACATGTCACTTCTCAATCCTTTTCAAGAAGAATAAGTAGTATGCAAAAATCCATTGCTTGTCATCAATTTAATTTGATGAAGGATAAGAATAGAATAAATCTTATTCTTATTTCTTCCAAGCGAGTAATCCCTTCCTTCATAATTTGTTCTTGTTGAATAAATTCTAGTCCCAAGTGTTTTCATCTTTCTTTTCCGGAGTTCAAATTTCCTCGGCCATCTCGTCGGAACCTTCATCTAAATCATCGCAAGGCTCATTTTATTCTTTCTTCCTTCATTCTATCTCATCATCCTTTTGTCACCGGAGTTCTTCATGGTGGTTCTTCATGATTTAATTCATTCTTCAAGAGTTTATCAAGTATCATTCCATCCTCTCTAGTTCGTGTTCTATTCTTTCCTTTTTCAGCCGGAGTGCTACCTAAATCCTTTCAATCTTATTCGTTTCTTGTCTCATTCTAACCACTCCAGTTAGAACGAGTGATTTCCTAGTCTATCCCATTCCATGAGCTTTCGATTCTCGTCGTTCTCGTCGTTCCTCTCTTTTCTCGAGTGCTCTCGATTCTTTGCTTCTTCTCTTGAGTTCTTATGTCACCTCATCCCTTTTTCCCTTCCGTCTCGGTCCTAAGATCTCGGGACGAGATCTCTTGTTAGTGGAGGAGTGTTGTAACGCCCCGGATTCGTTGCGCCAGGTGTCCGCCAGTTATTCGCCGTCGTTGCCATGTCATTTTCTTGCGTGTTGCACTTTTCCATGTCATCATCTGCATTTCATATCATGTCATCATGTGCATTTCATTTTGCATACGTGTTCGTCTCATGCATCCGAGCATTTTCCCCGTTGTCCGTTTTGCAATCCGGCACTCCTATGTCCTCCGGCGTCCCCTTTTTGTCTCTCGTTGTGAGCGGGTATTAAACTTTCTCGGAATGGCCCGAGGTTTGCCAAGCGGCCTTGGTATAGCACCGGTAGATCGCCTGTCAAGTTTCGTGCCATTTGGAGGTCGTTTGATGCTCCAACGGTTAACCGGGTAACCGTAAAGCCCTCTTTGAGTTGCAGCCCAACACCCCTTCCAAAGTAGCCAAAACCCAGCAACCTCCCCTCCATGCTCTCGGTCGTTCGATCACGATCGCGTGGCCGAATACCGCTCCTCATTTGGACTCTCCTAGCTCCCTCTACCTATAAATTAGCCCCCTCCCCCGAAATCTCGGGCAAACCCTAGATCAAATTCCCTCCGCGCCCGCCGGACATGTCCGTTTCTCGCCGGACACACCAGCGCCGCCGCTCGCAGCCACTCCCGCGCCGCCACGTGGCAGC
>NC_041383.1:812217576-812226807 GCF_002162155.2 Triticum dicoccoides | reverse complement strand
CGCCTGCAGCCGGCCCCGCCCCGAGATCCCGCTCGCTCCGCCGCCTTCCTGTCGTCCTCCGGCCCCGCCTCCGGCCGACGAGCTCGCCGGAGATCGCGCCGCCGCCGCGGATCGGGAGGAGCCCGATCCAGTCGGCCTCCGCCCGGCGCGTTGACCGCGTGGACCACGTGGGCCCGCGAGCCGCTCCAGCCTCGGCCTCCCCGGCCCATCTCCCTCCGGCCCGCCTCACCTCCTCTTCACCGAGCCGGCCCAGTGGCCCATGGTGAGCAGCCCGCCTGAATTCCGCCCCGTGCGACTTT
The DNA here is from genome assembly GCF_002162155.2 of Triticum dicoccoides. Classification (NCBI taxonomy): domain Eukaryota; kingdom Viridiplantae; phylum Streptophyta; class Magnoliopsida; order Poales; family Poaceae; genus Triticum; species Triticum dicoccoides. Next base: position 812,226,508 of record NC_041383.1, on the reverse strand, counting down.
TAGTTGTCCCGCGCTCCTGTGTTTTTTTCCCGAAATCGGCGAAGTCCCCGATTGTCTGTGTAATTATCATGCCATGTTCGTTGCATTGTATCTCTGCATCCGTAGCTACGTTTCGTGCGTATAATATGTCAAATTGTTCGTCTCGACGAGTACATCATTTCGTTCCATTGCATTATTTTCATTTCAGCTCATGTTCATGCCCGAAATGCTGTTGGAAGAGTGCATGTTGATGTTAATCTGCTGAAACTGTTATAACTTGCTCATTTGTCATTTTTGCCATGATTGATATGTGCATCCTATGAGGTTGATGTCTACATGTGTTTTTATCTATGCCATGCCATCTTTCCAGTGGTGCCAACCATGTATTTTTGTGAGTTGTGTGCTGAGTGCATCAAGCTTGCTAAGTAGGGTACATGATGTTGCTGTTTTGTTAGGCTGAATCTGTTATTTCGTGATGCTATATAAACATGTTGCTACTAATTATTCTATGCATAATCTGGAGATGGTCTATAAACATGTTTTGATCTACATGTTATGCCCTATCCATCCATGCCCCTGGTTGCATTTATAGCTTGCTGTAAATTGTTCATATCTTGCTCCAAAGTTGCTTGATAATGTTGCTGTCAGCCTGTTAACATTAAGTTCACTAGTTCCCATGTGTTTTGCTAGTGTTCCATGCACCCTATGAACTTTCTCTTGCCATGTATAGCTTCACAAACATGTCTTCTTACTGTTGGTTGCCTTGCCATGCCATGTATTGCTCTGTGGTGAGTGGTTCAAGCTCACCAACATGCCTACTTATTGTTGTTCCTGCCATGTGTGAATCTGTAATATAACTTGCCATGTTTACATGGGTGTCATTATATTTTCTGATCCTTTTTGACTCTTGGTCAGTAAGGGACTTTTGATCTATGCTATTAGTAGATTTATGACATGCCTTTGTTTGTCATGATAAGTTCCTGTAACATGTTGTTTGATAGCTCTAAACATTGCAACCTGATGTTATTTCCTGGTAAGTCTGAAACTGTTATAATTTGCAATCTTTCCATGTGTTTTGGAGCATATTCTAGTTGTTTCTGGAGATAGCTCAGTGTTCATGTTTTGTTTTCCTTTACCTGTAATTCATGCCCATGCCTTTTGTTTTTACGTTGAGATGCTGTAGCATGTTGTTTTGGTGCTTGCAATATTCCTAGTTGCTGTTTTGGACAAATTGTTGCTATGACTTGTATAGAGCGTCTGTGTTGCCCCATTGCTCCGTTTTGAGTGTGCTCTATATGAAACTTGCTTGTTTTTGCATGTAGCTTCATATTATCATGTTGCATCCTTGTTTTGGTGTGTTTGCTTGATGTTTGGGTGCATTTTGCATCAATGCCATGTTTAACTTGTTTTGCTCATATCTTCTAGGCCGTAGCTCCGAATTAAATGAACTTTATATGTAACTTGACTAGAATTTCGTGTAGATCATCTTGGTGCATCTTAACTTGCTGTTTAACAACTTGAACATAAGGTTTATTCAGTTCTGGACCAATTTCGAAATTTGCATATGGGGACTTGCCGGAATTGTTATATGTTGTTTTCGGCCTCATTTAAACTTGCCTTGATGTGTTGTTCTTGTTTGCATCATCTCTTGCCATGAGTAGCTTCATGTAGCCTTGGTCATGCATCATGCTTGTTGTGCATCATGTCTTGTTTATGTGTGGTGTGTTTACCATGTTGTGTGCTTCTTCTCGATAGTTCCCGTTTCGTTGCGATCGTGAGGATGCATTCGTCTACGTGTGGTTCGTCTTCGTGGCTTCATCTTCTTCACGGACTCGTTCTTCTTCCTTGCGGGATTTCAGGTAAGATGACCGCTACCCTGAATCTCACTACTATCATTGCTATGCTAGTTGCTTCGTTCTATCGCTATGTTGCGTTACCTATCATTTGCTCTTCAAGCCTCCCAAATTGCCATGAACCTCTAACATTTGACACCATTCCTAGCAAACCATTGATTGGCTATGTTACCGCTTTGCTCAGCCCTTCTTATAGCGTTGCTAGTTGCAGGTGAAGTTGAAGATTTCTCCATGGTGGACAGGGTTCTGTTGGGATATCACAATATCTCTTATATTATTAATGCATCTATATACTTGGTAAAGGGTGGAAGGCTCGGCCTTATGCCTGATGTTTTGTTCCATTCTTGCCGCCCTAGTTTCCGTCATACCAGTGTTATTTTCCGGATTTTGCGTTCCTAACGCGGTCAGGTGATTTATGGGACCCCCCTGACAGTTCGCTTTGAATAAAACTTGTCCAGCAAGGCCCAACCTTGGTTTTACCATTTGCCTCACCACCACCTACTTTTCCCTTGGGAGTAATTAACCCAAGGGTCATCTTTATTCAGCCCCCCGGGCCAATGCTTGTCTAAGTGTTGGTCCAAACTAGAGCACCGTGCGGGACCATTCCTTGGCAACTTGGATTCGTCGGTACCTGTACGCTTCGCTTATCCGGTGTTGCCCTGAGAACGAGATATGTGCAGCTCCTATCGGGATTGTCGGTGCATCGGGCGGCTTTGCTGGTCTTGTTTTACCATTGTCGAAATGTCTTATAAACCGGGATTCCGAGATTGATCAGGTCTTCCTGGGAGAAGGTCTATTCCTTCGTTGATCGCGAGAGCTTGTCATGGGCTAAGTTGGGACACCCCTGCAGGGTTTAAACTTTCGAGAGCCGTGCCCGCGGTTATGTGGCAGATGGGAATTTGTTAATGTCCGGTTGTAGATAACTTGACACCAGATCTGAATTAAAACGCATCAACCGCGTGTGTAGCCGTGATGGTCTCTTCTCGGCGGAGTCCGGGAAGTGAACACGGTTTCTGTGTTATGTTTGACGTAAGTAGGTGTTCAGGATCACCTCTTGATCATTGCTAGTTCACGACCGTTCCTTTGTTTCTCTTCTCGCTCTAATTTGCGTATGTTAGCCACCATATCATGCTTAGTCGCTGCTGCAACCTCACCACTTTACCTCTTCCTTTCCCATTAAGCTTTGCTAGTCTTGATACCCATGGTAATGGGATTGCTGAGTCCTCGTGGCTCACAGATTACTACAACAACAGTTGAAGGTACAGGTTTTGCGATGGTCATGACGCGAGAGCGATGTTTGCTTGTTTGGAGTTCTTCTTCTGCTTCTTCTTCGATCAGGGGATAGGTTCCAGGTCGGCAGCCTGGGTTAGCAGGGTGGATATTGTTTGAGTTTCTGTTTATGATTCATCCGTAGTCGGATGTTGTTCTTGTATATGTTGTATTGTTGTATTCTTGCGGCATTGTATGCCTCTTGTATGTATCCCCATCTATTATGTAATGTTGATGTAATGATATCCACCTTGCAAAAGCGTTCCAATATGCGGGTCCATCCTTGATGGGACCTTCGAGTTCCTTTTGGATAGGGTCGTATATTGGGCGTGACAGCATATGAACAGTAAACATCCCAGCGTACTCCAACACAGTGCCTGTTTGTTTTAGACGAGAGAATTTCCTCCCTAAATGTTGAACTTCTGATCACCCAAATTTTTCTAGAACAACAGCTGTGAAATACTCCCACTGAGCAAATTTGACATGAATTTGTGACCATTCTAACTACAATATTGTAGCACCTGTGAGGTGCACTATATCAGTGTCAACCTAGGTACTAGGATGAATTGCACACACCCAAAAGTAAGCTTCACAGAGTATGTGCCACCCCGTAGGATTATCACCATCAAATTCCGGGCAATCGAAGTGTGAAGAACTGCGATTGCTAGAACTAGACCCACTATGCTCACTAGGACCGAACAGAAGAATCGTGGGAAATGGAGTCCATAAAGTACCATTGGTCAGGATCGGTGAAGGAAGCAGAGGGCTCCCAACGACCGAAACTTGCGCCCGTGAAGCCCTGTTGTGGCCTAACGGCCCGTGGCCATCGCCACCAATGTTGGCGGGAGACAACGTATCCGCCTTGGTCGGGATCTCGCTTGTGTTGGTCTTGCCCGTGTCGTGGAACAAGGGGCTTGCGGTGACCTTGGAGAGCTCTACTCAGATCTCGCCCAGATCGGCTTTTTTTCAAAACTTGAACACCTTTTGATATTCCACACTTTTTTTCAAAACCTGAACAACTTTTGAAAATCATGCTTTTTTTCAATTCCAATCATTTTTTAAAATGCGAAGAACTTTTTAAAATTTTGAAAAAATATTGAAACTCTGAAGCAGTTTTCAAATTTCCTAAAATTATGAAAATTTTACAAAAAATAAACAGAAAAAATGAAGTACAGAGAATAAAATAAAGAGAATAGGAACATCGGAAGAAAAGAAATATAATGAAATTATAATAGAGAGAAAAACAAAATAAACACAGTGGGCCGGCCGGCCCAGAGGAGCCCTGAGCGAAGGCTCGTCAATTTGCTGCATATGGGCGGAAAATAGGATTTGTCCCTGCCGATCTTCCTTTGCAACTTTTTAGTTTTTGTTTGGGGCATGCTACGCGTTCGCCGACTGATATTTTCAAAAGATCGGTCAGGTGGCGAGCCATTGTACCGGCATTGTCGCCTTCATCTTCATCCTTGCAACATATATGTTGTTGCAGTTATCTTTGCAACATAGGTGATGTTACAGAAAATTTTGCGATGGACATGTTTGCGTAGAAAAACCGCCGCCGTTGCCAATGCATGTTGCAGCAGCACCGCTATCGTTTACCACCGCCGTTTTGCAATACCATCGTTGTTGCAGAGCGACCGAAGCCAGATGCGGCGGCTCCCATGGCTGACGGACCGGCGGCTCCCATGGCGCACTGATGAGCAAGCTTGGGCAGAGGAAACGCATGCAAAGGGAGAGGATGGAAGGCATAGGGGAGAGACTGGAGGCTGATACGGATCTAGCCGGCGTGGCGGCGGTTAGCTGAGTGTGGATCAGGGTGAGGCAGGGGAGGTCGGACTTCCTCGCAGCGTGCTCGGGAGGATGGAAGGCCGAGAAAGAATAGAGACTGGAGGGCGGCGCGGATCTCGACGGCGAGTTAGCCGGCCGGCGCGACATCGACTGCCTGAGCAAGGAATGGGGCAAGGCGGCGGAGGTTGGCTTCCTGGCTGTGTGCTCGGCCAGACGGCAACAGGCCCTTGTTGCGGTCAAAGAGGTTGCAACACCGGCCAACTTGAAAACCAAGCTATTGAGCGTCCGATCAAAATCAAAGCGGTACTATTGAGCGTCCGATCAAAATCAAAATGGATGGTGACAAATGTGATCGACGTCGTCAATGGATCAGCCTGTTGAACCCAAGTATTTCCCATCAAGAAATTGTATGACAAACTCATACAATTAACATGTCAACTCTTACAAACAGCAAACCAATCCTTTTTGCAAGACATGTCGCCAAGGTAACAAGATTTGTACTCCCTCTATGTTATTATGCTTAACAATACGGTTGCTAAAACCTTGGCGTGATCCAAATCGGGGATGGTAAATCTAGCCAAGAATACATGCATGGCCATGCATCCCGAAGTTTCTGCATATTCCTCTCCTTGACGTTCCAAATACCGAGGTCTGTTGGTAATGTTGGTATGGAGTCAAAAGAGTCATGCGTGAGGTAAGCACAGTTTGGTTTGAATGCCGGGAAGTTCTTGGTCGGAACAAACATGGCATTGTTGTAGCCGAGGAATAGCGCATTGTCTCCAATGTCCCGTAGCTCCACTAGCTTCTGTGTGCCAATGTCAACCTTGAAAATCAGGAGCTTGTTCGTTGTTCCATCACTGTCTTGGTCCTCCTCGTCGTCGTTGTCGTCGTCGTCGTCGTCATCATCCTCATCATCATCATCACCATCACCATCATCCTCATCCTCGTCGCCGTCATCATCATTGTCATCTGTCTCTGGATCATTGAGCTCATTATGTTGGCCATCTCCATCATCATCATCATCATCATCATCATCATCATCGTCAGTCTCTGGATCATGGAGCTCATTATTTTGGTCGGTATCATCATCATCATCTGTATCTGGCTCACTGAGCTCATTATTTGGGTCACCGTCATCTGGAACGGGGTAAAGTACGGACTTTGGCTAAGGATGGGGATCCGGTTGTGCCGTGCCGGCCTCGGGAATCGGCGAACTACGCTACACAGTCAGATACCTAAGCGAACAGATAAGGGAAAGCCTGCTATATTATATATAGTAATCACCTGCCAAAAGGAAAGCCTGACCGATAATAATAATAGGTCTATGCGCCGAACAAGCCACGGTATATTAGAGATAGTAAGGAGCATCATCTGTCTCTGGCTCATTGAGGTTGTCACTGTCATATTATTCAGCGAAATCTACGGCATCTTCATCCACCATATATTTGACTGGAATATTTGCGCAATTGTAGATCCTCCATATTTGCATGAGTTCACCTGACGGCGAGAATGCGAAATACTTGGTAGGGCTGTCCCAGGCTGACACGCCACGCATGATCACGGTTACAATCGGCGAAGGCCCATTGAGATCTATAGTAGAAACTGAACTATCAAGACCTAGGGCATAGAACATGTCATCCTTGTCATTGTAAAGAACGTGTTGGGAGCATAGGCCGGGGAGCAACGTCCACTCCTTGTCACCCGGCCTAGCGAAGGAGAGCCTCCACTTGTCCGGCGTGTGCACGATTAGGACAGTGCATTTGGACAGCTCGGCGGTGGAGGATATGGCAACCCGGTTATACCCCGAATGATGCGCCCAGGTGGGTGATGGGTCGAGAACTCTGTTCTTGAGTCGAGCCATCCAAGCACGCTTCTGGTCGCGGTGATAGCGGCTCCTCCCGTGGTAGATTGTCCAAAACGGTGGGAGCGCGGCGCGGGAGCCGGTCATAGGGTTGAGGAGGTACGGGTCGCTTGCCTCGTTGGTGGCGAACACCCAGCCGTAACAGGAGGAGACGAAACCCCGTCTCTCGTCGGGGGGCCGTGGGAAGGGGACGCGGAACGTGGTGTTGCTGGAAGGGCAGTACAGGGCGGCGGTGTCGGTCCCGTACTCCTCACAGGCATAGAGCAGGTAAGGGGCCTGCTTCGGCGTGGGGAGTCGGAGGCCGCGGAAGGTCTTGTAGGCGTGGTGTCATGACGTGCAGACGGCGCCGGACCGGACAATGCTGGGGACATCCAGCGCCGCCATGACGGTCAGCAGGAGATCCTCCGGCAGGCCAGGCCAATCGGCGGTGCCATGAGTAGGAGCAGGTAAGCTCCGATGCGCATAGTTGTTCATCGTCGAGATGGACAAGACTGCTCCCATGGCGTGGTGTATGATGGCTTCTGGTTGCGTCTCGCGTTGATCGCTGCTTGTGTGGCTTGCCCCGTCCACTCCTAGTATATTAAGCGTACCCAGCAGATTGCAGCTAGTCCGAGTCGGACGCCAGTAACCCTGCGTGCGTTAAGTTATTAATTAGTACTACTTGTTGGGATTAAGCACGGATTCATACTTAACAAGTATCTCCGAGTTCTTAACGGCCTGCTCCCAACTAAACCACGTCCACGGCCGCCACCATCATCGAGGACAACTAAACCACGGGAGGCCGCTGCCACTTGGATACCATGAAGGCCACCACCAAGACGACACCAGCGTACACAGCCGGTGTCTTTCCCTATCGCAGGCCACTGTCATCCCCTTACCCAAAAACCAACTTTGTTCCGTGCAGCGTAGGCACCCTCGCCCTCCGGCTGAAGCATCAGCCGGCGATTGCTCCTCGATGAGCGGTGGGAAAACGAGCCGCCCTTTGCACTGAAGCATATACCTCCGGGGCTCACACGACTGTCGGACATGGTGATGACAATAGAGATCCGCCATGTCTGGCCGTAGACTATTCAAGGGTATCCATGTCGTCCGAATGGATATCCACTGGCGCTGGCCGTAGACTAGATTTATTTTAGTCCGGTATGGTTTTGGTTTAAAGGAATGTCAAAATGTAATGATTTTCATCCTGTTTGGATGAAATCCGCCATGTTTGCATGTATTTCGTCCAGTTAGTTCAAAGAGCGGTTGCAATGTACGCAGGCAGCGTTGGATGGCGGCCTCCGGCATCAGTGTCCGTGGACCGATCGTCCCTATCCGCAGACAGATGCCGGAGTAAATTTGTGGGTCATCGTTGGAGATGCCCTAATAGCACAAACTGAGGGCTAACATCTCATCACGACCCACATAGAGAGCCTCACGGGTGCGGGCTCACAAGTGCAACTAGCGAAGGAGCGCTCCTTCGGGAGTCTTCCCAAGGGTCACTTGGTGCGGGCTGAAAAGCGTGTCACTTGGCGTGCTCTCAGCCGCCGTCACGTATCGCATTCTGGGCGCCCCCTCTAGATTTTTATTAATTTTTATTTTCCGCATGAGTTTTTGGCTTTTTAGATATATTTTTTTCAAAAAAAACTCGGCTTTTCGGTTTTGCACCAGTCTTTCTTAACTGTTGGAAAATAAATTGCACGAAAAAATGTGTTTTTAAGCATCCCCGAGAGTACGGCCGTGCCTCTCAAAAATGGAAAAAATGCATTTCCTTTTTTTGTACTTCCGCGAGAGGCACAACCGAGCCTCTCGCAAAACAAACGTTTTTTTTCCTTCCGCGAGAGGCACAACCGAGCCTCTCGCAAAACAAACGTTTTTTTTCCTTCCGCGAGAGGCACGGTCATATCTCTTGGAAACACGAAAAAACATGTTTTATTTCATTTTCCTTCCGCGAGAAGCATGGGTTTGCTTCCGCGAGAGGCATGTATTTGCTTCCGCGAGAGGTATGGCCGTACCTCTTGAAAACGAAAAAAACACATTTTTCTTTTTTTTGCGTCTGCGAGAGACACGGGTTTACTTCTCGTGGAGGCATAGATTTGCTTCGGCAAGAGACACAGTTAAACCCGGGCATGGGCAGCCCGGCCCGACGACCCGGCCCGAGCCCGGCCCGAAAAACCCGGGCCGGGGCGGGCCGGGCTTGACGTTC
>NC_041383.1:812194862-812217239 GCF_002162155.2 Triticum dicoccoides | reverse complement strand
GGGCCGGGCTCGGGCTTCATTTTTTATGTATTTCGGGTCGGGCTTTCGGGCTTCGGGCCGGGCTTGCACGTGCGTACACTAAAAAACAGCGTTCGGGCCGGGCTTTCGGGCTTCGGGCTTGACTTCGGGCCGGGCTCGGGCTTGAAAACAGGGAGTATTTCGGGCTTCGGGCCGGGCTCGGGCTTGGGAAATGAAGGTCGGGCTTTTATAAGCCCGGCCCGAAACCCGGCCCGGCCCGACGTTTGCCCGGGTTTAGACACAGTCGTGTCTATCTCGGAAAGGAAAAAAAAAGCTCCCAGTTCAGTTTTTTCATCTGGTTTTTTTCGTGAAAAAACTTCTTCAAAACTTATCTACATGGGATCTAGTTTTGAAAACCTCGACGCGAGGAATCCAACAGTGAAAACGGTGCAAGATTTAGACGCACGGTTTAAGAGATAAAATGACTTGTGTAAACAGATCTACGTGAAAATAAAAAACTCCCAGGTTGTGACAAGTGGCGCACATGCTAACCTGGGGAGGTGAGAATGACCTTTACAAAAACTACTCCTTAATTAGTGATTTCAGAAAAACATCGACTTTTTCTAAAAAAGCCAAAAAAGATGGGCAGCGCTACGCGTTGGCCGGTAGATAATCTGAAAAGATCCACCACCCACTACAACACGTACAATATTACGAGGCACTCTAAAATGCCTCCGAAGGCCATAGAAATGCCTTTACATGTTTTTTGCGGCGTTTCTGCAAAACGCTAGAAATGGCAGCGAAAGGAAAGATTAATGAAGGCGATTTGCTGTAAGACTAGCCACAATGGGAGTAACTTCAGCAGTAACATCGAGTCCAACTCAGCAAATTTGCTTATGTGGCAATGAGTTAATGAGGAGAGAGGTAGTTACAGTAACATAGCTAGTTACTGTAACATCACATGTCCCAATTCAATATGAGTCTATAACCTAATAAATGAAGCTTTTCATGTTACCACACTATGAAGGTAGTAACATAGTCTAGGGATATGTGTATGTTACTAGTGTATGTTACTATGCACTATGGCTAGTCTAACGCCTCCAAAGATCTGACGAACCGCGGCGTTCTCAAAGTGCCTTGAAAGCTCCAACGATTAAGCAACCAGCTGAGTAAAAGTATACGGCAGCTGTCTTGGAACGGGTCCACTAGCCTAGTCTAGCTCACCACAGACTCTACACAATATGCTGGTCTGGCCCCATCATCTCTGGCCACTGATAGCTATATTAAGACCTGGAACGGGCCCAGTGGGCTTCTCAACGGCATGCGCAAGGTCAGGCTGGTCATAGAGGGAGTAACATAGGTAGTAACATAGATGCCACATAAGCAAAAATATTGATGTGGCAAGCAGTTAATGAGGAGAGAGGCAAATAGAGTAACCTAATATGTTACCATCACATAGCGTTTTCCAATGCAAAATGAGTCTATAAGACAATAAATGAGCATGCGTATGTTACTACATACATGACACTTCCTATTATAAGGATAATAACATAGAGTAGTAACATATGCATGTTACTACTCTAAGTTACTCCCCACTATGACCAGCCTCATAATGGCTGTCATCCTCGAAGGAGTGCAGATGTTTCCACCTTTTAAAGGGTATGTACTCCCTCCGATCCGTTTTTCTCTGCGCATAAGCAGCAGCTGGTTGTATCTATTTTGGACTAATTTGCCTTGTGCATACCCGGACAGTGGGGGAGTAATTTACTTGCTGCATGCTATGGGATTGGGTGGGCGCTTCGGTCTCCTTTTCTATTCCCCAGGCGCAGGCCATGGGCCCATATGCATGGCGATTTGATTCGCTGGAGCGTTGCAGACGCTGCCAGGATAACGCGTGCGTATGCGGCAGACGCGGGGCACGATTGGAAACCAGTGCGAGAAAAAAGCAACGCCTAGACTAATTAGGAAAAAAGAAGAAAAGTTATACGCAGAGAAAAAGGAAACAGAGGGAGTACAATGGAGGCTACACCCTAGTGCTGCCCCATGATCCACGTACTTAGAATTGTACGAAGCAGTTGCTAAAAATTTCATCCACCCAATACATCCATTGCCTCACTGAGACCACACTTTTCCTCAACCCAGTTCCTCTGCAAGAGCCCACTTTGCTTTTAGAGCCGCATGTTAAGCTGATTTGGCGCATCAAATCTGACATAGAGGGCTGGGGCAGTCGTCCGGAAGAAATCGCTGGACGACTACCACCAGGCCACCTAAGCGATGGTTGTTTAGTTAAAAAATTATTTTACTTAACCATCTAAACAGGCATGCATCAGCGTCCACCGGAGGCATGCATCACCTACGCATCGACGGCGGCCCCAACACGGGGACTAAAACGACGCTGCCGGGAAGCCACGCGCGTCGGTGCCTTTCTCATGCATGGCAGCAGCAGCTCGGCCACCGGCGAACCTTGTCACTGCACCGGCCACAGTACCAGCCAGTTATGCAGCTGCTCGTCGGCATCACCTGAGCGTCCTGCAGCACCGTCACAGTCCGCCGCCGCTGCAACTGTATTGCGTCAAATCCGACGCACTGCCCCCCTGACCCTCTACGGGCGGCCGCCGGCGCCGCTGAGGCGATTCAGAAAACGCATCAAAACCTCTATCAATTCTACGCTCAATGCCTCCAATCCATGTCCAATTAGTGGCGATTTAAAAAGTGCCTTCAAAGCTTCTTCAATCCGAGGCACTTTTCCAAGGCGCCTTCGTATATGCGGGGATTTGAGGCGAACCCAAAAATCGCCTTCCTAGAGCATCTCTAGCAGACCCCGCATCCCGCCCCGACCCGCAAAATAATCGTTAAAATACGGGTCAGCACGAAAAATCATGTCTGGTCGGACACCGCAAACGCGTCCGACCCTTAAATTTTTTGCGGGGCCCAACAAAAGATCTTCCCCGACCTCTAGATTCACAGGGTGGGAGGCCGACCCGAGCTCGGCCCGTATCCGCAACGAGATTTGGCGGGAGGGACATTTCCGCACGTACATTCCCACTCCCCCACCCTCCGCCACCATTGCCCCCACCATCGCCCGCTACGGTGCATCTTCCTCGGCAGTAATTCGCCGCCATGGATGACTCCCGCCGTCCCCCGTCACCATCGAGGTCGCGCACGCTCAATCCCTTCGGGCGGATCTCGTCGCCGGCCATGTTGGCCCAGACGGCGCCCAAGGCACCATGCGCCTGCCCGCAAGCGGCAGGGCAACATGGTCATGCAGCGCGAGAATCCGACTGCCCCCGCCGGAAAGGCCTGCACTCCGGGCGCCAACGCCGCTGCGCAATCCCGGCCGGCGGTGGAGAAGGTCGGCAAGGTCTCGGGCGTAAAGCGGAAGAAGATTCCAGCTACAAAGAAGCCGACTCCTTCATCCACTCCCTCCGCCCCGGAAAGAGGTTCCCCGGCGATGCCGCTCAACGGTGCTGCTTCCACCACAAGCGAGGTGTTTGACGAAATGGCTGGAAGGTATGCCTCTTCGGCCCCTTCAATTTTCTTTTCTTTCCGCCATTTGCGATAGCTTGTGACTTGTTATCGATCACTATAGCGGTGGTTCGAAGAATGCAACTGCCGAGTTTGTGAACTTGTTGGACACCAATGCCGTTGACATCGATCAAGCCCCATTCGCCGCATTTGATTACAATGAAATGGAGGGCGGCGTGGATGATCACGGCGGTGAAGAAGAAGTGGAGGAGATAGATGAGGGGGCATATGGGCAATCACAAACAAGAAAAAGCCAGAGATCGAAGAACTACACGATCTTGGAAGATCAAATCTTGATCAAGGCATGGAGTGCGGTGTCTCTTGATGCATGCACGGGCACCAGCCGATGATTTCGGTGCGGGAGTTGGAACAAGCACCGGAGGTGGATTCGGTGGTTCCGATGACCTCCATGGACTCGATGGCGCGGAGTGAAGATCGACCAAGATGATGCCAAACGTGGTCGTCATTTTTGCAAGACCCTCTTTTGTGTCTGTCCTACAAAACTAAGCTTTTATTTGCGCGTGAACTGTGTTCTAATGTTTAAATTTGAACTTATTTGTCGGAATCAATGTCAAACTCGATAATTAGGCATCTTCGGTTTGCGGGTCGACGCGGTGGTGGTGGAGCAGACCCCGCGTAGCCGACCCGTAAAAGAGCATATTCACCGAATATCCTTTTTTACGGGTCCGTTTTGTGGGGTCTGAGTCTGACCCCGCCCGCGCCAGTCCGCATATACCCTTTTCCGCGAACTGCAAAAGACTTATATGGGTCGGGATTTTTGCGGGGTCTGCTAGAGATGCTCTTATGTACGGGGATTTAAGGCGAACTCAAAAGGTGCCTTCTTATATACAGTTCGGAGGCATTTTCAATAATGCCCTTATCAAAATGCCTTCGAGTAGCAACCATGGTGTAGTGACCTCAACAGCCGTTGGATGGAGTGTCAGAGTACCCATCTAATCTCTACAACAATCTCAATGTTCCGCTTCGGCTCTTTGAAACACCGGCCTTGTTCCAATCTTGGTGAACCATTTGTTTTTCTTTGATTTTTGTAATAGAAGCCTTGTTGCGCTTGGGCTTCTACAAAGATCTTGTTACAAAACTGTTTCGAACTATTTTTCCTCCAATATCTGCAACATGAGCCTTGTTGCACTCAACCTTCTGCAACAACAACTTTGTTGCAGAAACTTTCCTGACCATTTTTTTGTTTAATCACTGTAACAGGAGCTATGTTCCAGAGAGCCTTTTGCAACAAGAGACTTGTTGCAAAAAATCTTTTCATACACAGCGGGGCTATGGATGGGGAAGTGACTTCAGCCAAGGATGAGGGAGGCGAGTGCAGCTGCCGGGGGCGGGTTTGGTGCGTCACACAGCACTAGCAGAGTCATCATTCGCCACCGCCCGCCGTTGCCATTTGCAGCAGCACCGTTATTATAGAAAACTTGTTGCAGGAAACTCAGCTCGACGAGGCGGCAACCATTTTTGTCCACGCCGGTGCTCCTCGAGGACAGACGAAGGACGCAGACACCGGTGCTCCCCAGGATGGCAGATGTGACTCGAGGTCTTTTTCCAGATGATGTAGGGGTGGAGGAACTTGCGCAGGAGGGAGGGAGGGAGGGAGAGAGAGAGAGAGAGGGCGTGGCTAGCGGAGGCTTGGCACATCAGCATGCCCACCGGCGAGGACGCGTGGGTTGGGGATGGGCTGGAGGGGATGAATTGGATGGAGACCAGGGAAGGAGAAGAAGTGGCACATGGGTGGACGAGGAGAAAAGGTTGAGAAAGAGAAGAAGATAATCTTGGTTTACCCACAGCGCCACGTGTAGCATTGAGAAGGCGGCGGAGGCAGATTGTGTTTTGAGCCGGTTGAACCATAGCTTTTTCCTTTCTCGATAGGTCATCCCTATAAATATTTTCTTTTAAGAATCAACAACTCCAGGTTTCACCCCTTAGTTTCAAAATCAGACAACTTGCGCTTTGAACATACAAAACTGGACACATTTAGTCCCTATCCTCATGGGGGGTTACCTACTAAGTTGTAGGCACATGAAGACCCAATATAACATATAGTCCATGAGGCCCTAACACAGAACACCCCAATAATCCAGAAGGAAGAAATTCACTCACACATTATTAACCCACAAATTCACTCAGAAGACAGTAACAATCCAACCCGCTCGGACGATCCTAGTCAATCAGATGGAAGAAGTTGAACAGACACGACGAAGACTCTTATACGTCGTGGTCATGAGTGACCGAGCGTTACTAATATTAGTGTATTAGTTAACCTTTATAATGGCCAATAATGATGACTGAAATATAAGCTGCCCTCTTGGTCACGGACAAGGGTTCACATTCCTTATAGTTTCTTTTTTTTAATAAAGGGAATATATTAATATCACGAAGATACCAGTTACACCAGCCACTGCAACAACGAAATGTCGTAAGGACATTATGGACGCACACATCCCAAAACCTTAAAGAAGAAAAAGAAAAAAAGATCCCACTACGATGATCAATTCCTTGTAGCTGCAGCACAAACCACCACAAAGAAGAAGAAGAAAAAGATCCCACTACGATTCATCATTGACTTTTCCAACCGGTGTCTTCTCCAGAATAGACTGGCTCTCATCAGCTGCTTTTTTGATCTCGGTGCGCTGCGGGATGAGAAAGAATGAATAGTTAGCCATTCAAACATGTGTAATACGGTCAACAGGAAAGTAAAGAAGGGAACACTTTACCACATAGTTAATCACCGGAACAGCAGGGACTCCTTGCCCTGCCCTGACATCTCTGTTGTACTTCCCCTTTGATAGATCCTCAAAGTTTACGAGTTCTTCAAGAATATCCTCATTATATGCCGGCGGGCATATCTCAACTCGAGTATTTTCAAGAAGCCATCGTATGTAGTTATCAAAAGCAAGTGAGTTATGCTCACGAAGCTGGGCATGGCACTGCTACGAGCTTCCTCCACACAAAGCTGGAAGCGGGTAACATACGGAGCATGATGCTTGTCCCAGTCCTTTATCTTCCTCTGCCTTCTCCTGTCCAACCTACATGGTACAAAACCAAACATTAGCAAAATCAAGAAGGAGTGACGATGCTTAGTCAATACGGTTCATGCTCTCTTACCTATGAAGTGCTTTGTCCGTATCCACCCATTCCGGTGGGTGAGGCTGGAACAGACCAAACTGACGAATCACGCGATGTGGCAAATGAAACTCAACCGCCCAGTTGCATATCAATGGGCACCGCATAAGCCAGAGATCCCTATCCCGCAAGCACATCGGGTTGATGGAAAACTCCATGGTGTACGCAAGTCTGTCATCGGTGCCATATGGCTGCCATACCACCTATGAAATAGGGCAACAATGCAAAATTGGTGACTTTTTTTCAGGCAAGCATGAGAAATGACTGAAGTAATGACCTCGTTACCTGCTCAGGCGTAATCGTGTCCAACTCGGCAATGTACTTTTGGTACATGAGATTGACATCGTTCGTCATGTCGGAAACCACATCCCACTTGTAAGCCCAAGTGGGGCGCTGTAATTTGTAATCTTCATCTTCATACCAAGGATTAAACCTGACGCTCTTCGGGCGTCCAATAGGCAGACGCTCCCAGCTCTATACAGAAAGTAGAAGCATATTACCACCAATGCCTGCACTATCTGTGATCCTGCAACACGCATCGTCCAGCTGCATATGAAAGAAAAACAATGTTAACTTGACAGCAAGCTTGCATTGCTAATGAAGAAATGAGTTGATCACAAAACACACCAACTACCTGTCGGTACAAGTAGGCAAGAGTCGCTGAACCCCAGCTCCATTTGCTATCGAAGACGGTCAATGCCTTCGGCCACATCCATGGAGCGTTCTTGCCAATGGAGTCAGGAAACAAAGTCCTCGACACAACGTACTACATATAGACACGAGCATGTGTCTGGATCACATCATTAGTGGCATCCGGAGGGCACGTAGGAAAGTTATTTTGAATCCACGTGAAAGCAGCTCCGGCTGCTTTCCTTTCCCTCTTCTTCTTCTCTTCTTCCTCCTCTACATCAGCCTCAACCTCGGTAGGAGCCATACTGATAAGAGCAATCATCTGCTCGCGCCACCCATCAGAATCGGTGCTCATACAGAGAGGCCTCCCGTCGATAGCAAGACCGGTGATCAACGAGACATCCTCGAGCGTCACGGTCATCTCCCCAGTCCGAAGATGGAAACTGCGCGTCTCCGGCCTCCACCGATCAGCAAGAGCGGACACCAGTGGAGCGTTCAGATTCGGTGTGGACCGGCTGACCAACTGAATCCACGTGAGTAGTCCTGCCTGCTTGATGTACGGTGTGTACCGCTCATTGTAAGGCATGGCAGGACCAGAGCCCCCGTGATACCGATCTTCAGAGGTTCAAGCTTCTGCAAAAAAACAAGTAATGACAAATCTTAAGGCATGTAAATTTCAACTAAAGGCAAATTTGCAAAATATTTAGATTACTCGTTATTACCATCTCCTTCTCGCGCATCATGTAGGCCCGGTGTTTCGTGTCGTAGACATCGTCCAGAAGCCAAACTATCCTTACAAATTTCAAACAATAAACATATATGAGTTCATCTCAAATATCGGTAAACACTCAACATTTCATATGTGTTCATCTAAACATCTCATATGTATTCATCTACAAGAATCTCAACATCTCCTTCTCACACAAGGAATAAATGATTGTAAATTCTCATATATATCTCGTATGACACATGTGTTTAAATAAATCAACATCTCATATTTCAAATAAACTCAACATCTAATATATATCTAAAAAACTCAACATCTCACATATAGCTACAAAACTCAACATCACATAATTATCTACAAAACTAGGCATCTCATATATATCTAAAAAAATAAACAATCTAGGTTTCACTAACAAGTATCATATAGTACCGGATATGACTACACATCCTCCATCACAAACCACAATCTTGGACAAACAAAGATCCAAACCAAGCAAATCAAAGGTTCCACCTAATCTTGGGCAAATCCCTAAAATTGCAACGAATTTACGGAGGAAAAGAAAGGGAACGGAGGAGTTTACATAGTAGGAGGGATTGGAGATCGAATCCAGGCCTCAAAATTTCAGATCTGAGAGGGGGTGTGGGGGGATCCGAAGGGGGCGCCGCCGCCGCTCTCTGTACAGAGAACAACTTCCTCAGAGGGGGAAGAACTGCCTGGGAGGGGCTGGCCCGATGCGGCTTAAGTCAACATGCAACGCCCAAGCGATAGGCGCTGCACTATACACAGTGTGGCGCCCTAGCCTTAGGTGCTGCACTGTTGTCTGTGGGGCCGCAAGAGGACCAGGGCTGCCACGCTGGCTGGACGTGCGATGCCTAAGGGAAGGGCGCTGCAGCGTTGGGTGCGGCGCCGTGCTTTCGAGCGCCACACTAAAGGGTCAGCAGAGTGAAATTTTTTCGAGAGCAGGTCAGTTTGTGATTTGATTTCGCCCTCAGGTCAAATATGTGATTTCCGCCTCTGCAGCTAGCCAACCGGCCACATCTAATCTCGTCACATCTTCATCTTCCCACCTTCCTCCTCCCCAGTCAACAATTGCGGATTCCCTCGATCGATCCGACAAGAGCATAGGTGATGGAAGGTCTCAAGCTGCGACCAAAGTGCTATTGGGATCTCGGATTCGCTCCTCAATTGGCTATGAAGGTTCCCCGTCTAGATCTCCCCTGAGGCTGGTCGTAATGGTAGTATCATACATGCCAACTAGGCAAATTTGATGAGGTGGCATAGAATTAAATGAAGAAAAAGAGGGTTGAGTATCATATCATGGTACCGCATCATATTAAATGTTGTGCTACTATGTGTCATGCATGCTAATAAATGAAGTCATCTATAATACTAGCATATGATATTATGCACTACGGATGTAGTATCATACACTAGTATCATATGCATGATACTAGTATATGATACTTGTCATTACAACCAGCCTGACGGAATTATTTTAGTTCGGCTCTTCGATCTCACGCCGACGATAGAAAGCTGCCTCCTCGTTCGACGGCTTTGTCATCTGTTGTCTCGTCTCCACCGAATCACCTCTTCCCTCCTCTTTCCCTTGCTGATATTTATTAGAGGAGTTAGAGGGACTATATGGAGTTTGAGTCCAATTGGTACTATATAGGGAGGACGAACAAAACAAAATGGATTGTGAAGACGTGCGTGAGAACGAAAAAAGGGGTCGCAGGGCCAGACCCATATTTAGAAGTGCGTGTGACGGGCCGAGGAACGCAGGCCCGGGCGAGCTGCGACTTTTTTAACGAAACTTGGCTCTACAATACAAATTAGCACCACCCATAAATTTCACGTAACGTAGAAACGATGCGGGACGAAACCAAGAATATCATCATGCTTAATTATTAAATTATTAATTATTAATAATAATTAATATTAATATTAATAATAATAATACATAATAATTAATAATATAAATTATTAATTATTAATTATTAATTATTAATAATAATTAATATTAATATTAATAATAATAATACATAATAATTAATAATATTAATTATTAATTATTATATTATTATTGACAAAAACCATGTTTTATTAGTTTTTTAATACAATACAGACGCAAGCGCTCATATACACGCGCATACACTCACTCCTATGAATGCAGACACGCACACCTTACCCCTATGACCACCTTCGCAAGACTGAGCCGGCATATCATCTTGAAATTTACGAAGTCACCGTAGGAATGCACATCGCATGAATAAATGCGAGCATCAGGATTTAAATCCTGATGGGCTGGGGATACCAGAGTTCCTCTAACCATCCAACTACAGATTGGTTCGTCCATGTTTTTTCTTTTTAGGGATTGGTTCGCCCATACTTTATTACTGGTATAGACTATGGTGGAGCCGATGGATGTGACCCGATTTGTTGACTGGGCCGGTGTGAGTGAACCTGCCTTAACAGCCGTACTTCGTGGGCTGGCCCAAACACGGCACATGCTGCGTGGCGCCCGTTGGCCTATGAATGTCTGGACGGGCCCGAGGCAAGCGCGTCTTATACAAGCCTAACATACGCGGAACCCGGCCGTTCCGTAGATCGAAACCCTAACGCGGAGAGAGAGCGGCGGCGGCGGCGGCGGCGGTGGTGAGCGTAGCAATCTCAGCAGTCAACACCCCTATCCCCACCACCACAAGAACTGCGATGGATGTCGGCGGCGGCGGCGAGTATGGCAATCTCAACGACCCCATCCCTTCCCCCACAAGATCTGCGACGGCGGATGGCGGCGGGGAAGATGTCGTGGAGGGGAGCCCTCCGCCGTTCAAAATCCGCAAGCTGGGCGCTCCGGGTACGAGTTCAATTCTCGCTGAGGATCAGAGTGGGGCCATGGCTGCCAGGGACGGCAATATCGGCGTCGAGCGGATGGATTCGGAAGAGGCCATTGAGTCGATGGCTGCCAGAGGCGGGCATGTGGATACAGAGATGACCCAATTCAAGTGCGGCGAGGTTGCGGATGAGGAGCTTCGGAAGGACGAGATGAACGGAGGCAAATCAAAGCAGCAGATCAAGAACCCGGAGGAGGGGGAGGTGGAGATGGACCTAGCCAAATCAAACTCCATCATTTCTGTCTCTGAGCAGGAGATCAAGGAGCTCTGCAAGCAGATGGACGAGATGGTCGCTTTTATGAATTACAGGATCATACCTTCAGCCCCACTCATCTGCAGCAGCAGCAGCAGCAGCAGCAAGGAGACGAAAGATGAACATGACAAGGCACCACAGTCGGGGATTGACGGCATCTTACAGCGGCTAGCTGATGTGCGCCGTGACATGTCCAAGCTCAAATCGGAACTGGCCCCTTTCTGGCACAAGTATCCTCATGAGAAGGTGCTGACTTCTTCAGAGGAGAGGGCGAAGAGGCTCAAGTCCAGGCAGGAGTATGAGAAGATGGATAATAAGGAGAAGGCCAGGAGGCAGATGGAGTTCGACGCGAGTGACTTCGAGGGCTACTGTCAAGGCTTGACATCTTTTGTTGAACACTTTGAATTCATAAGTAAGATATGGCCAACACTCCTAGTTAATCACACAGCAGTGTTCGTTTTCTAATTGCCAACCAGCAAATTCCTTCCTTGTAGCAAGTACCGATTCATGGTTTATTAGGATCGATGTACACTAACTTATTTCTCTTGGCAAAACTCTGCAGCCCTAGTGAGCCCCATGCACTTCACACACTACACGCCCAGACAGATCCCACACCATCTTGCTACCTACGGGACCACCTTGCAGATCTTGTCTTTTAAAATTGCCAACATCGATTTGGACCTGGAATGGCCACTCCTGGAATGGCCACTCCAAGTGTATGGTGTCGTCGCCGCACGAGACAATGTGGATCGTAGACGCAATATTCTCTTCTTGAGGGGAAGGAGGAACTTCCAAGAGATCACCCAAGAAGTAAGCGCCTATCGTATTCTATTAAATATCCTTTTATCTCCTCATCGTCTCATACGTCTTAGTTTGTTGCAATTAAGCATGTGTAATTATGATGCCTGCAGAAACCCTTCTTGTGCTTGACTGGCCCATCTCGTGCAATTTTGGCCAATGACCATGTTGACCTCGAAGTCCAACTAAAACTTAAAGGCCCAACAGAGTCTGAAGACAGAGTGTTGATCACTAAAAGATGCCAGTGCAGTGCCTATCATGCCGATAATGGTTTATATACTCTTACCTTGGATAACCGTCTTTGCACAGCAGAGTTAAGCCTGCAGCAACTGTACTGTAAATCAGTCCAAGCAACTTTCTTGCGTGTCGGTGGCTTTGTTAAAGGCAATACATCCCCTTTCATTCATGGAGGCCGAGTTGCCTGCTCCTCACCACCTCATGGAGGCCAAGGAACTGCCCTGCCCAACCAAGTTGTGTTGCTTGATTCTCGTTATTGTGATGGTGGGAAGATGCCAATAGGCGAAGAAGATGGTTACCTTGATCTGTCAAGGCATGTTGTTTCTGTTGAATTAAGGAGAGTTAGAGACGTTTCTGAAGAATTGGAAGAAACCTTGAATGTTTTCATAGAAGCCTACTCAGACTCTCCTCCAGACTCTCCTCCTAAAGTTTCTGCGAAAGCTGATTTCATGGTCAAGCCTCGGTATTGCGGCATAAGTGAACATGAATGTGTCCTTGCCGGCTCTATGGTGAAGATTACCATTGCTTGGTCACCTATTCTTCGAACCAACAAGGTTATTCTATGAGAGGGATATATGTTTGGCAGTGCTCGGGCGTGAATGTTATGAAGTATACCTGTTATATCTATCTATTTCAAGAAGAAAGATTAATGGCATGGTTTGATGCCGCGTGATTGTGAGATCCTGTCGAGAAGATCAAAAGAACGCACACAGAAAACAACCTGCCGAAACTATGTACCTTTCATGAGGTAAGTTGAGATTTTCTCCAGAAGATTGATAGATTGGTAACAAAGTGATGTTTTCTTGACCATGAAATTATTCTGTTCCATTACATCTTATTCACGTGATGTTTTCTTGCTTTTCCCTGCCAGATTCTTCCGAAATCAGAAATGTCGATGCAGATCAAAGGGAAGAAGACAAGGTGGTTACCACAGATTGCATCTGTGAGAGCTCTCATTCTCCACTTTTAGTTACTTAATACTTGAAAGGCATTGGATTTTTATAAATATAGTTGAGCTTTTAGGAATCCGTATATGAGCTCTGCTTAGAGAGAGCCACAACCTAGGTTAGAGCCCTGATGTTGGATAGTACTGAGCCAATTGGCAGTTTTGTAATGTGTGAGCAAATGCCAACAAATGATACTGTGATAGGGCCAATTTCCCTTACCTGATTTTATTTATAATCTGAATAAATAGGTAGGGGCAATACATTACCCAACCCTCTATCGATCTGATATGGTATCCAACTTAGTGCGTATTTGCACATTACCCAACCCTCTATTGATCTGATATGGTATCCTACTCTTGTGTTAGGGACACTTGGATGCAGACCTGAATGAGACTGGGAGAGTCAGCCAGCTGTTGTGGGATTGTATGGCTCCCTTGTACTCCCTCTGTTCGGAATTACTTGTCTCGGAAATGGATGTATCTAGAACTAAAATACATCTAGATACATCCATTTCTGCGACAAGTAATTTCGAACGGAGGGAGTATTACTACAAGACATTTAGAGTAGCATTTTTATGTGGAACTTGTTTGACTTCATTGTCAAGGTTGCTCGTTGGCTGTCTAAAGAAGCCAAACCAGCTTTCATATACTCATCCGAGTTGAAGCGGACACCAGACACTGCAAGAACAATAGCAAAAATCTGCAATCTGCAATCTGCAATCTGCAATTTGATAAGGAGGGAGGTTTTCTATTGGTACTGCTATCTAAAGAAACGTCTTATATTTTGATAAGGAGAGGGAGCTCCACAGCATATGCTCCTATGATATAGAAAGTCGATACTAATTTGGACCAGTATCTTAGGTCGACCTGAAGACTTGCTAACATGCCAACAAACATGGCAATGGTAGGTTTCTCAGTGGAGGCCGAGTGCAGCCTTGGGCGTCAAATACATCATCCGGCCGTCCCCAGACAGTAACAACAAGTTGGCTGCAAAAACCATTTAATTTATTTCATAATATCGGTGGTCTAGTATTAACAAGTTGCATGCCAGTTGGCGTATTTAGTAGCACTTGTCATATGTGATGTAAGTATGCCTCGTTTGTTGTTAATTTGCACCAGTCGGGGGTAGGATCTCAGTAACTGATACTCCCTCCGATCGGAATTACTTGTCTCAGAAGTGGATGTATCTAGATGTATTTTAGTTTTAGATACATTCATTTTCGAGACAAGTAATTCCGAACAGATGGAGTATTATATTATCAGTCCACAACAGATTGTTCTGCTTTTGCTTGGACAGTAAAAGTACGGAACGTCAGATTCTGACGTGAACGCTGGTTTCACTGTTGGATTTGAGCACACATCTTAAAGTAGAGGTCCACGGCCATGTCAGCCCGTGAAAGCGTTCGGTAAAAGCTATCCCCGTCCCGAACGATGCTTTTCCTCCCCAGCCAAATGCTCTCTTCCTCTGCTTCTCCTTTCATCTCACACACACTGACCCAGCCCACATAAGGTGAGCGCAGCCGCGGCTGTCATACTCGCCGGCGCCGAGAACCAGGCCGGCGTGCTCCGGGTCCGAGCCAAGCGTCTCCATCTGCCGTCATGGGCGGGGGGCGAGGGGCGAGGGAGGCCGCCTCCATCTGCGTGCTCCTCGCCGTCGCCGAGCTGACCGTCCTGGATGCCATCGGAGTCCGCCGTCGCGCTGAGCTGACCGACGCCATCAGAGTCCGCCGTCACCGGAGCTGCGTCTCCTCCGCCGCGCACCTTCGCACCCGTCGCGACGGTGCGGCTGGAGGCGACGGCCGTCCTAGCCCCTCGGCGCGCTCCTCCTCATGAGCGACGGAATCCTCCTCGTCGTCTTCTCAAGCTTATCGGGACGCTGGGAACTTGTCCGTTGCGCGGCCGACCGGAGGCGACGGCGCGATCCTGCGCCGCGACACCCTCCACCGTCACGTCTTCTCCTAGCCCGGTGACCAGGGCGCTGCCCATGGGTGACGGGACCCTCCTCCTTGTCTTGTACGGGCGCTGGGGTTGCTAGCAAGTCCAGGCCAGAAGCCATCGTGCGCTATTTTTTGCTATCGCTGCTGTGTGTCGCTACTGTCAAGTAGTGAGATGCCTGAGGGTGTCTTCCTATTCCCCCTCTTCTCTACACATTTTTCTGTGAAGGGCTATGTTAGGCGCAGATGATGGCATTTTTAGTTGATGTTCATGTTCATTATAGTCTGTTTTAGGTGCAGACGATGACAGGGCTATTTTTAGGCGCTGATGATGACAGAGCTATTTTAGGTGCAGCTGATGGCAAATTTGAGTAGAACATGACATTTTTTGTGCAAAACATAGCAAATTGTCGGACAACTTTTAGTAGATTTTCCATTCCTACTATTTAGTGTACTTAGAATTCTTGATTCACTTGAGCTGATGTTGAGTAGAACATGGCAATTTTGTTAAAAATGTCATAGGTGGCAAATTGAGTACGACATGACATTTGTTTTCATTCTCTACGATGGATCATGGCAATTCACACACCATGGCAATTGTTTTACTCTTTTTTTGTTGTGGCAAATTTCACACTATTACTGCCATGTCAATTTCACTTTTAGTGTCATGGCAAACTTTTAATTTATTTCGCCATGGTCCATGTGATATATTTGCCATGTCAATATAGTTAAATTTGCCATGGCAAGTTTCACGTGTTTTTGCCATGAGAAATTAAGATATGTTGTTTTGCCGTTAAAAATAAACAATTTTTTTGAAAGTTTTTAAGACATGGCAATCTTGCGGTCTTAAAATAGTTTGCCACCATTTTCTTCAAATGTATGCTATAGTTTATTTCTTCTAACGACAAACTTATTATATGGACCATGGCAAATATAATATGGACCATGGCAAGTTTACTATAGCCTGATCCATTAAATGAATCTGTAGATGCACTTGTGCTAGTTGCCATGGTAACATGGCAATTTTGTAGACAATGTCGAAGATGGAAGATGGCAAATTTGAGTCGAACATGACATTTTTGTTAGAGTTATAATATAAGTCATGTACCCCTTTGTATTTATCCAGTTGTATAATGGGTTTCCTGCGGAAAATTCGAATCTGAGCCCGAGCTCATCTGCACCTGCGCTCACGAAAAAAATCTAAATAAATACTAGAAAAATTCAAAAAATTCCAAAAAAATTTTGGATGGTGGACAACTTGATGCGTGAGGTACGCTCCAATTTTCAAAACATTTGGACTTCTGTGCAGCTCTCAGCAAAAAAGACAAATCGAAGGTCTGTAAAAATGTGTACTGTTCTGGTCTGGTTTGTCTTTTTTGCTGAGAGCTGCATAGAAGTTCAAATGTTTTAAAAATTGGAGCGTACCTCACGCATCAAATTGTCTACCACCCAAATTTTTTTGGAATTTTTTGAATTTTTCTGAATTTTTTACGTTTTTTTTGACCGGGTGCAGATGCACCCGGGCACCGAAACGCCGTTCTCGTTTCCTGCATATTTTCCACACCTATACATGTATATATATATTGGCCTATGGCCTCATGGGAATACAAGTTGCTTTCCTAACATGGTATTAGAGCTTTAGGGTTTTTTTCGCACGCGCAACTCGTGCTTTTCCGATCCAATTGTTGCGTCGGCCACCGCTGCTGTTCTCCGGCCGATTGCTCACGTTGTGCTCCCCTCTCTGGCCGACGCTCACGCTCGTCTGCAGCATCCTCCTCTTGCAGTCCGTGGCGCTGCTGCCTTCCGCAGCCGCGATCCAGCCACGCGGTCTCGCTCGCGTTCACGTCCTCCCGCCAGCTACAGATCTACGCCGCCGGCCGCCCGATTCCTGACGCCGGCTACCGATTCACCGGCTCCATACGGATCATCTCTGGCCGTTGTTTTGCTTCAGGTGCAGCTCCCGATTCTGCTGGTTGTTCACGTAATCGGCTGCGCTTGGATCGAGTCCTTGTTTTGGGCTGATTCTGCTGGTTGTTCCTTAGCGTAAAAAAAAGAAGAAAAGGAAAAAAAATGGTGTCTCCGGTTCTTTCAGGTGTGACGTTTCAGGGTGTTCCCTACACCAACTCCGTCTCACACATGCGTGGTTCCTCGATGCATGATGCTCGTCCGCATGTGACGTCGTTCTCTTCGGCGTCTGTGCTGGTCACTCTTCTACGAGTCCTCTTGTAATTTCCGCACATGGTGATTGTCGCTCTACACCGACTCCTCTAGCGACTGTCACCGGCTGTGTTGGCGCATCTGAATCCATCGACACGCGCCCTCCTCTAGCACTTGGGGCTTGTCTACATGCGCCCTCGTCTACTTCACCGGCCTCTTCGGATGATGGTGGTCATGCTACACCGTCTCCTCTACCGGCTTCCACAGGTGGTGGTGGCCGCTCCATATTTGGTGTTGCTGGGTCCTTCACTGACCAGGATATTGCGCGGCTTCGCGCCCTGCTGATTGCCTCCAGCTCTTCGTTTTCGGGTGCATCTCCGTCGACCTCTTCCGTTGAGCCCCTGACTGAGCAGGAGATTACACGACTTCGATGCCTGCTAGCTGTGTCCTCTGGTTATTCATCGACAGGTTCTGCTGGTTCTGCTACCGACTCTTCTGGCATTGAGAGACCACCTTCTACCCACGCAGGTACATCTCCATGGATTCTCGATACTGGAGCATCTTTTCATATGACTCATGATTAATCCACTCTGTCCTCTACTCGACCTCTCGATTCTCCTGTTCATGTTCTTACTGCTGATGGTACCTCTCTCCCAGTTACTGGCCGAGGCATTCTTAGCACTTCATCTTTTCATGTTCCCGATGTTGCTCATGTTCCTCGACTAACCATGCAGCTCATGTCTGGTGGTCCGATTGTTGACTCTGGTTGTCGGGTCATTCTCGACTTCGACTCTTACTCTGTTGTAGACAGTCATACTGGTGCTCTTCTTGGTGCTGGCCCCCGGCGCCGTGACTCCTAGGGCCTCTGGGAGCTTGACTGGCTTCACCTTCCCTCTGCTGCTACCACCGCCAGTCTCTCCGCCTCTGTTGCCTTATCTACCAGCTCTTTTCAGCAGTGGCATCATTGCCTTGGTCATTTATGTGGCTCTCGTCTCTCCTCTTTAGTTCGACACGGTCTTCTTGGATCCGTCACCGGCGGTGTGTCTTTAGACTGTCAGGGTTGTCGCCTTGGTAAACAGATCCAGTTACCTTATCCTCATAGCGAGACTATGTCTCAGCATCCTTTTGACCTTGTTCACTCTGATGATTGGGGTCCAGCTCCCTTTGCCTCGAAGGGAGGTCATCGCTACTATATTATCTTTATAGATGATTTCTCTCGATACACATGGATATACTTTATGTCTTCTCGTAGTGAGGCCTTATCTATCTATAAGCGTTTTGCTGCCATGGTTCACACTCAGTTTTCTACGCCTATTCGTGTGTTCCGTGCTGACTCTGCTGGAGAGTATATCTCCAAGATGTTGTGTGGAGTTCTTGCCGAGCAGGGTACTCTTGCTCAGTTCTCTTGTCCTGGTGCTCATGCTCAGAATGGCGTGGCTGAGCGCAAGCATCATCACCTTCTTGAGACGGCTCATGCATTGATGATCGCCGCCTCTCTTCCGCCTCACTTTTGGGCTGAGGCTGTCTCCACTTCCACCTATCTTATCAATATACAACCTTCCTCTGCTCTACAGGGTGGTGTTCCTTTCGAGCATCTTTTTGATTGTTCTCCCGATTATTCGATGCTTCGCTTGTTTGGTTGTGTTTGCTATGTTCTTCTTGCCCCTCGCGAACGCACCAAACTTACCGCTCAGTCTGTTGAGTGTGTCTTCTTAGGCTACAGTGATGAGCATAAGGGCTATCGTTGTTGGGATCCTATCGGTCGTCGGGTGCGTATCTCTCGAGACATGACTTTTGATGAGTCTCGTCCCTTCTACCCACGCGCATCTTCCTCGACTTTTTCAGTGGAGGATATCTCTTTCCTCACTTTTCCTGACTCACCTATCACCCCCATCGAGCCTATGCCCATTCGTTCCACTCCCTCTACTTCTCCACCTCTCGTCGATTTGCAGCCACCCTCTTCCCCGGTCTCCTCGCCTAGCATGTCACCGGATTCTACACCTTCATCTCTGGTGACTTCTTCGTCGCCAATCCCCGATTCTACCTTGGCGATTCCTCCTTCTATTGTTCCATCTTTTCCTCAGCATTACACTCGTCGTTCACGACCTGTGGATGCCTCTGTGGATGATTCGTCATCTTCCTCTCAGCCTACTTATGGCTTGCGTTCTCGTCCTCGTCCGTCTGCTGATCGCTTTGGATTTCCCACTGCTAGTGCTGCTGTTCTTGAGCCGCCTTCTTATCGTCAGGCTGTTGTTCATCCTGAATGGCAGTTTGCGATGGCAGATGGGATTGCTGCTCTTGAACGCACTGGTACCTGGGATCTTGTTTCTCTTCCTCCCGGAGTCTGTCCCATCACTTGTAAGTGGGTCTACAAGGTTAAGACTCGCTCCGATGGTTCTCTTGAGCGTCACAAAGCTCGTCTTGTGGCTCGTTGTTTTCAGCAGGAGCATGGTCATGATTATGACGAGACTTTTGCTCCTGTGGCCCATATGACCACTGTTCGTACACTTCTTGCTATTGCCTCTGCACGCCACTGGTCTATATCTCAGCTTGATGTTAAGAATGCCTTTCTTAATGGTGAGCCGCGTGAGGAGGTGTACATGCAGCCACCACATGGGTATCTGTTCCTGATGGCATGGTATGTCGTCTTCGTCGCTCTCTCTATGGCCTTAAGCAAGTCCCCCGCGCCTGGTACGAGCGTTTTGCCTCTGTGATCACTACCGCTGGTTTTTCAGCAAGTGCTCATGATCCAGTATTGTTTATTCACCTTTCTCCTCGTGGTCGGACTCTTCTTCTTCTCTATGTTGATGACATGATCATCACTGGGGATGACCCCGAGTATATTGCCTTTGTAAAGGCCCGTTTTAGTGAGCAGTTTCTTATGTCTGATCTTGAACCTCTTCCTACTTTCTTGGGATTGAAGTCTCTTCTACCTCTGATGCCTTTTTTATATCCCAGGAAAAGTATATTCAGGATCTTCTTGCTCGTGCTGCTCTTACTGACGAGCGCATTGTTGAGACTCCTATGGAGCTCAATTGTTCACCTCCGTGCTACTGATGGTGAGCCTCTCCCTGACCCGACACGTTATCATCATCTTGTTGGCAGTCTTGTCTATCTAGCTGTCAGTCGTCCGGACATCTCTTATCCGGTTCATATACTGAGTCAGTTTGTCTATGCTCCCACATCGGTTCACTATAGTCATCTCCTTCGTGTTCTCCGATATCTTCGGGGCACGATCTCTCACCGTCTATTCTTTCCTCGCTCCAGTTCTTTACAGCTTCAGGCCTATTCGGATGCTACGTGGGCTAGTGATCCTTCCGATCGCCGTTCACTTTCTGCTTACTGTGTTTTTCTTGGCGATTCTCTCATTGCCTAGAAGACGAAGAAACAGATTGCAGTTTCCCGTTCGAGTGCAGAGGCTGAGTTGCGAGCAATGGCTCTTTTGACGGCATAGGTGACTTGGTTACGGTGGTTACTTCAGGATTTTGGTGTTTCTGTCACTACACCGACTCTGCTATTATCTGACAATACATGTGCTATTAGCATTGCGCGCGATCCTGTGAAGCATGAGCTCACCAAGCATATTGGTGTTGATGCTTTCTATGTGCGCGCTGGTGTGCAGGATCAGGTTATTGCTCTTCAGTATGTGCCTTCCGAGTTACAGTTGGCGGATTTCCTGACGAAGGCCCAGACTAGAGCACAACATGGCTTTTATCTCTCCAAACTCAGTGTTGTTCATCCACCATGAGTTTGAGGGGGGGTGTTAGAGTTATAATATAAGTCATGTACCCCTTTGTATTTATCCAGTTATATAAGGGGTTTCCTACATATTTTCCACACCTGTACATGTATATATATTGGCCTATGGCCTCATGGGAATACAAGTTGCTTTCCCAACAATTTTGTGCGCACAACATGGCAATCTTAAAACAACTTTTTATAGTTTTCCCATTCCTACTATTTATTGTACTTATTCTCGACTCACTTGAGTAGATGTTGAGTAGAACATGACAATTTTGTTAAAAATGTCATAGGTCGCAAATTGAGTAAAATGTGACATTTGTTTTCATTCTCTACCATGGCAAATTTATTTTGATCGATCGTGGCAATTCACACATCATGGCAAATTTTTAACTGTTTTTTTTTCATGACAAATTTCACTATTATTTGCCATGGCAATTTCACATGTAACGCCATGGCAATTTCACATCATTTTTGCCATGTTCCATGTGATATATTTGCCATGTCAATATAGTTAAATTTGCCACAACAAGTTCCATGTATTTTTGCCATGGCAAATTAAGATGTGTTCTTGCGGGGTGTTTTGCCATTAAAAACTAGCAAAAATTCTGAAAATCTTTAAAACATGGCAATCTTGCCATCTTTTAAATAATTTGCCACCATTTTCTTCAAATGTATGTTAGTTTTTATTTCTCTAACACGGCAAACTTACTATATGAACCATGGCAAAATTAATTGATGGACCATGGCAAGTTTTTAAATCATGGCAAACCTGCCATCTTTTAAATAGTTACCACTATTTTTTTCTTGAAATGTGTATTACTATGATTCATATGGATATGGCAAATTTGTCATATTTTATTTATCTCTTTTGACATGGCAAACTTTTTTATGGACAATGGCAAAATTAATTTACGGATCATGGCAAGTTTAATCCAAGTACCATGGCAAATTCATACTTGATAGCATGGCAAAAAACAATTACATGATAGATAGAGCATTTTCCATCAAACATTGCTATGGCCCATGGGAAAAACTTTTAAACCTGCACGGTTTCTTATTTAATATCATGCCATTTTCTCATGTATATGTCGTGTTTCTATTTTTACTCCCTGTTGGTTGTGTGCAAGGAAAATGCAAGTACATTTGTGTATTGAAATATGATGAAGTTAAGGATTTTGTATCCATTGACATGGCATTGCTCAGAATATTTGTGTACATGCCCGATGACAATTTTTGTACAAATCTTTTTTGTTCTATCTTACATGGCCATTTTTTTGTTTTTTCATTATATCATGGCAAATTTTCCACACTCATTTTTGTCATGAAGTGTGCATCAACATCACAGCAAATCAAGAAAGTTTCTATAATATACGTTTTTCATGATTATATGGTAGTTTTGTTCACTGAAGGATGGAAACCTTTTGTTCCTA
>NC_041383.1:812189962-812194465 GCF_002162155.2 Triticum dicoccoides | reverse complement strand
TTCATAGAAAAAAATATGAACATTTACAATAACAAATCTATACGATGTGAAAGTATATTCAATAATGAATCTAATTGTATCGATTTGTTATCGTATATGTTAACATTTTTGTCTATAAACTTTGTCAAAGTTTATAAAGTTTGACTTTGACCAAAGGTAATATGCGGAGTAAAATAAAATGGAGGGAGTATTGTTTTTCTTGGTCAGTGCATTTTTAGGCCGTTTTTGTGTTCTCTACAAAAATTTGGGACATAAGCAGTTTTGGGCCTTCAATATTGTAATTCTTTGTTTTTTTTATTCTTGGAGCAAATGGCGTTTGTGGGCTTTGTCCCATTTTGGGCTGGTCCGCTGGAGGGGGGAGGAGCCAGATCTAGCCACTCCAGCTGAGTAGCGTTCCCTTTAATGGAACAACGCGCATTAATAATAGCATCACTATACAACTAGACTGATGCACTATATCGAACCAGAATTAGGTACTATAGTCATCATCTGACAAAAAGGTGTACATTTATACTGAAAGTGTATATTTCGAAAAGTGCGTGAATTTCTGCGCAAATTTTCCTAAACTGGAACATTTTTCTGCATATGCGAGAAAAATTGAAATTGCAGAAAGTTTTTTTAAAACTTGAACCTTTTTTGATGTTGTGAACAAATTATGAAATTCCGAACAAATTTTCATACTGTGAACATTTTTTGAATTTGTGAACAAATATTTAAAAAATGGAACATTTCATGAAATTCCGAACAAAAATTTGAAACCGCAAACATTTTTTGAATTTGTGAACAAAAATTGAAAAATGAAACATTCCATGGGACATCTAACAAAAAGTTTGAAACCGCGAACATTTTATGAAATTCTTGAACACTTTTTGAAACGCGAACAATTTTTGAATTTCAGAACAAAATTGCAACTGCGAACATTTTTTGAAATTCCAGAAGTTTTTTTGAAACAAGAACATTTTTTTAAAATTTATGATTTTTTTGAAAATGGGGACAATTTTTGAAATGCTTGAACATTTTTTGCAATTCTTGAACATGTTTTGAAAATTGGAACATTTTTTGAAATTCTTGATTTTTTTTAAAATTGGGATCAAATTTTGAATACGATAACATGTCATAAAATTCCGAATAAATATTTTAAATTCTCAAACAAAAGAAACATGAAAAAGAAAAAAAGAAAAAGAGCAAAGAAAAGAAAACAGAAAAAGATAAGAGAAAATTAAAAAGAAAAAGAAAAAAAACAGTAAAAGAGAAGAAAAGAAACAAAAATGTAAAAAAAACAGGAAATAAAAAAACCTGTTCAGGAACCTCCTAGAAGGTTCCCAAAACCAGAAAAAACCGGCTGGGAACCACCTAGAAGTTTCCCAAAAACCAGATTCGCTTAAACGTTGAGCGGGCCGGCCCATCCTCCTCGACTACTTGCCTTGACAGATCAAGGTAACCATCTTCGGGCGACCCTCCCAGCACGAACAATTCTTTCGGGCTGGGGTGTCTCAGGCTGAACGTACGCGCGTTATCAGTGTCCAAAGTAAGTGCGATGTATGCAAACATAGGAAAGTTTTCTTGTTGGGTAAAGCAATATTTGTCTTGCAAGTTTTCTGCTTTATAAATGTTTTTGGTGCTCTGGAAAACAGAATCGTGTCATCTATGTCTTGAGTTCTGCTCCCTCTGTGAAACAAAAGTAAATTTCAGTAAGGAATATGAGTGCTTTGTACATACTTTCTGTTAAATTGTTGTTGAATTTTCATGCAACTTAATAGAACGAATAAACAGTGTATGCACTTTGCAAGCAAGAAGGTGACAATAAACCTTCAATTGGATATATGCATTTACACCTCTTAACTTATCCAAGTAGATATCATCTTCAATTATATCGGTGATGTTGATGGTTCATGGTTTAAAGAATGGGAGAAGATGGAAACAATCAGAAAGTCCTCGTCTCAGCTCGAGCTCAAATGCTCTTCGCATAGCAGTAAATTTAAAAAAAAAATCATAACTAATTCAAAGAATTCTTATTTGTTTTGTGGCGAACAAGAAATGTTTCATGTGTTACAATTTTTCATCATCATATCACATTTGTGAAAGTCGTGTAAAAAAATTATCACTTCAAAATGCTTTGGAAGTAGCATGCCGGAGCATCCAATTTTTCTCCACAGCTTCCACGATAAATATTTGGAAGCACTCAAAAACTATCGTAATGTTAAAAGAATCATAATTTTTTTTAAAACATTTTTTTCTGATTTTACTGTTCATCTAAGCTCATTTAAGCCCGAGCTAAGAAACTTCATGTCCGAAACTATCTATTTTTCTTGCCTCCGCTGTAGATGAGCCTTCTATTGGTATACTATAGCCGTGTTTGGTTACCTATACCTTTTTTGCCTCCTTGCATGTGTCTTGATTCGGTTTATATTCGACTTTTGTTTAGATGTTTACAGGTTTGATCCTTTTGATATTTGACTTTCTTCATCGGTGATGGTTGCTACTCTGGTGCGCTGGTCCTACAGGGCCTTAGCATGATGACTTTTTGACTGTCTACTACAACAAGGTTTGTCCGGACCGGTGAGGAGGGGGTGACGGCGGCGCGTTTTCGGCTTGCTCCAGTGCGTGTAGTCGTTTAGGTGGTCCACGAATATGGTTATAATTTTTATTACCTCTGTTGTTCTTTATACTGCCATGATTGAAGATTGGAAGCTTCTAAAGAAAAGTAGTTGTACTCCCTCCGGTCTTTTTTGTTTGCATATAAATTTGTCTGAAGTCAAACCTTATAAACTTTGACCAAGTTTATAAAAAAGAAAAAAATGTGAAATCAACAACATTAGATGTGTGATGATTTTAGTTTTCGTATTGTATAAATTTAGCATTGCAGATATTAATATTTTTCATATAAATATGGTTAAACTTTACGAAGTTTGACTTTAGACAATTCTTATATGCAGTGTAAAAAGGACCAGAGTGAGTACTACTACCTTCATTCTGGTTTATTAGTCATCTTTGTAATTTGTGCTAAATTTTGACAAAAGATTTAATTGACAAAATATTAATTCATGTCGACAAAAATTATATCGTTGGGTTCATATTTAAACACACATACATGAATTTTTGTTAATTAAATCTATGGTTAAAATTTGACACACATTACAATAAAGACTAATAAACCAGGGCGGAAGTAGTAGTATTTAGGAATTGAGGTAGTAAAAGAAATCCAAGTCGAAACTTGAGTTGGTAGTCCACCGCAACCAATAAGGACAATGCACACGGATCGTGTGCTTCCTCCTACGACTTGTGAGCCGTCTGATCATCCAACGGGAAAGTGGGGTCCTCCAAATTAGTGACTTGCCTCTTCGGGGAGTGAAGCGGCAGGCGCCGGGTGCGGCAGAGAGCCATGCAGCGTCAAAGGGGTAACGTGCCTGTCAGGGTCCTCCGCCGCGGCCACGCTCTTTCGGTAAATTCCGTTCACGCACCGCGAGATAACAGAAGTGAATTGTACCCGGGCTTTCTTGGGTACTCGGGCGTGTTTACCCCAAAAAAGACCGGAGCACCTCCATTTTCCTTTTGCGGGGAAAAAAGGTAGACGTTTGGCAAGAGTAAAATGCTAGACATGCACTATCATTTTAAAACGTTCGAACCATTCAAGTCAGCCATGCAGTATCATTTTATTTTGTGCACCGCAATTTTTTTTTAACATCAGTATAGACACAAATGCTCATATACAGGCGCATACACTCACCATTATGAATGCACACACGCACACCCTACCCCTATGAGCACCTTTGAGAGACTGAGCCGGTATATCATCTTGAGATTTACAAAGACGTCTCCTCCCCTAAATGCGCATCGCCGAAAATTATGAAATAAATCCAAAAATAAATGCGAGCACCAAAATTTGAACCCTGGTGGGCTGGAGATATCACAGTCCCTCTAACCATCCAATCAAAAATTGGTTTGTATGTGCACCGCAAATTTACTAGTTGCACCAAACGTTCGAACCATTTATATATTTATGTTATACTTCCTTTGCCTTAAATTACTTACCATAGAAATAAATGAAAATATATGTATTTAAAACTAAAATACAACTATGTCTACTTCTACGATAAGTAATATTGGACGGACGGTAGTACATGGAAGGAAGCAGTACGTTTCACCGTGCAATGCTGCTACATAGAACTAAGGCCTAGTGCAGTACCGGGCTATAGCCTCGGTTTGTAAGGGGCTTTAGTGCCAGTTCTGTAACTGGCACTAAAGGATGGGGACTAAAGGTCCCCACTTAGTACCGGTTAGGCACAGACCGTCACTAAAGGGCCACCACGTGGCACGAGCCAGGATCGGGTGTGGGAAGAGCATTAGTACCGGTTGATGTTACTAAAAAGTTTGGGGTTTTTTGGTTTTATTATTTATTTTTCCTTAAATTTTGTGTTTTTTGTTTAATTCTATTTTGTTTGCTGGTATTTTACGATACTACATATTGTACACGTTATGCATATATATAAATAGAATTTCTCA
>NC_041383.1:812176924-812189761 GCF_002162155.2 Triticum dicoccoides | reverse complement strand
TATAGTTTTTTCTACATGTAGCCTTTAGAG
This sequence comes from Triticum dicoccoides, assembly GCF_002162155.2. Taxonomy (NCBI): domain Eukaryota; kingdom Viridiplantae; phylum Streptophyta; class Magnoliopsida; order Poales; family Poaceae; genus Triticum; species Triticum dicoccoides. The sequence continues at coordinate 812,189,731 of NC_041383.1, read as the reverse complement.
CCAGTGACATTTGACTTGGTGCCTTCGGAGCACGATAACAATTGGGAGTAGTTCATTGGGGCGGTAGCTCGTAGTAGAATTCTCCATTGCGATCTATGACCTCGTCGAGCAAAAATCCCGCTATTTCCTCTTGAAGTGCTCGTATGCGCTTCTCTGGTAGGAGCGTGTCCCGCACCTATCCGAATTGTTAAGAAGGAAAACCATATGCATGTGTATTAGTTATATGACTAGATATCGATAATGATGTAAAAATTATGAATAGTGTTCTGTCAAACGCGCGTACCCATAGCTGTCTATCAGTTTTGATCCTTTCGGACGTCATCATGCGAATGTTCTCGAAAACGCAGTATGCACACTGATCTCTCCACTGCGCCTGCTTCAGGGGCCTTTACGAGAATATAATTTAATTAGATAATAATTAATCAAGCATGATAATTAATGGTATTGAAACTAGAATTAAAGAGATGCACTAGTGCAGAACCAGTCCATAGCCCCGGTTCGTAAGGGGCTTTAGTGCCGGTTCTATAACCCGGAATTAAAGACATGCATGGTAGCTAGCTATTACTACTTAATTAATTATACCTTGGGTCGAAACCAATACAACTTTTTTTTCCATTCGCCTGGAATCTCTTTTGAATTCCTGAACTTTGGTCAAGACCTGCCCGCCGGCAAAGAAAATGAATAGACGAGTTATTAAATAGTTGATATTAGGAAATGCCAAACTAAAGAGGCCGACATATAGTTAATAATGATTGAAATTACCTGTCGACTATCCCCTTCACGGTTGAGTAGGTGTGTTTTTCTTTAAGTAGTGAGTCCAGTACTTCAACTGTTCCTTCATCAACTTTAATGATTAACAAGATTCAATGGTAACTGCATGCACACACGTTTGCATGTCTTAATTAAGCTGGCATGTGCATAACACTCATCAACTACCCTAAACCTCTATACACTTAATTATTAACATCTAGCTAACTAGTAAGTAAAAATAGAATTTCTCGTACAAGATGGTGTGACTCGCGTGTAGTTGTAAGGAAGTAGTATATGTTCATTGGTATTGAGGCGCTTCAAGAACTCTAGCATGTTTTTCTCTACTTCTTTTTGATACCATGGATATGTCCATGTTTCTTCATTAATGATATTTGGGTCAATGAACCCAATGCCATAGCGTCCAGCTTTTTCATTTCATACATCTTCATCCTTCGTAATACCACAGAAAAGAATATAGTGAGGATAATTACAGGTAATGATCGATCAATGAGCACTACAGCTAGCTTGAGACTTGAATTACAGAAAGAAATCACTTACAGACAATACAAACCGACGATGGATTTGTCAAGTCCGTGTTGATGGAATAACTGAAATAGTTTTGAATACTCAATGGACAGAGCTAGCTTATGGAAGTAATACTCTTACTTGACTTTCACCATGAGGCCCTCTCGATTGTTACTCTTGGTAATTTTCATGTACCAATCATGCAATTGATACATTCTTGTTGGGAGGTTCTTGACCTCCTCAGGCCTTACCAAAGGTTAGCCGCGGGCATATTTCCATTTTATGTCCTGCTCTTTAAGCTTAGGCATAGGCTCAATCTCGAGGAGTTGTTCAACAGTGATACCGAGCATTTCAGCGTTTCGTCTATGCTCGTCGGTTATTACCAGCAGACCGACGCCAGTACTCTCATGTGTTGGTGCAACAAGCGGGGGGATCGATTGCGCCGCCTGTTCTCCTAGATGGGGAACGGATTCCCCGCATTTTTCGCCAGCTGCTTGGCTCAAGCTTGAGCTCGACCCCTTTTGTTGTCGTGCTCGATGTGCCTTCCTGATTTGGCGTTCATAGTCTGAGTCAATAGGCTTGGGAGCTGGTGGTCGCGCCATACGAATAAAGTGGTCAATCTTCTCCTCGGGCACTTTCTCCCTTGGCGGCGGTGCCGGTTTTGGTGCGAAATGGGCCTTCACTTGGGCCTTCACTATGGCTTCGTTTTGCTCCTTGGTCATGTTGTAAGACCTCTACGGAAGAGGCGCGAGGCTTTTTGGACCATATTGAAATCGCTTGCCTCCGCCTGTACCTCCTGTACTACCCCGACTTGTAGCACTACGCACCATAGCTGCGGCGGCTCTCTTCCACGATTGCTGAGGCAGCGGAGACGACCGACGCAGTGTCAGACTTGGAGGAGGAGTGGCACGCGTTGGTGGACTTGGAGGAGGAGGAGGAGTGGCCTCACGCGTTGGCTGAGTTGAAACAGGAGGAGTGGCCTCACGCATTGGCTGATTTGAAGCAGGAGGAGTGGCCTCACACGTTGGAGGAGCGTGAGTCGTCTGCTCCTTGTCACCTCCTGGAATTCAAGCTCTAGCTGACGTGGTGTCGGTGGCCTTCGAAAGATGATGCAATCCTTTCTCCATAGGATGATACGATGTATGGCCTCTCCTAGTGTGTGCTCCTCGTCATCTCCAGGAATGTCAAGCGCTAGCCCCGAATATAGGTCCATCACCTCATCAACCACGACACGAGCATAGCCTTCTGGAATCGTTCGACAATGGTAGGTTGCTCCGCGGGGATTTGTATAAGCAACAACGTCCGCCGCCTTCACGGATATGTTCTTTATTTTGAAGTGTAGCTCACAGTTAGTGTTCTCCATGATGTCATCCACAGGGTATCTATCCAGCAGTGCGTCGCCCGGGGCGGAACCCATGCTGCTTCTAGGCAAGGATGGGACAGTGCTATCCAATGCTGGATCATTCGCTAGCTGCGGCCGCTGCTGAGACCCCCTTTCCTGGCTAAGCGAGTCGATCTGCTGCTGTTGCCTGTGCAATTTGAGTGCCAAGTCCGCGTGCGCTAATTCTAGGCCTTGAAGCCGTTCTGCTTCCTGCTTCCTCTGCTTGTCCTCCATCTTCTTCTTCTCCTCCTCCTCCATCTTCCTTCTCGCACGACTTCTGTAGTCGGCGTTCTAGTCAAAAAAGCCCTCATACCATGGAACAACGCCCTTGCCTCATGTTCTTCCCGGGTGTTCAGGATTTCCCAGGGCGCGCGTAAGCTCGTCATTCTCTCTGTTGGGCGTGAACACCCCCTTTCGAGCTTCTTCTATTGCTTCAACTAACTTAACATCACCTCCTTTAAGAGATGCCTTCTTCGAAACCTCGCCTGTCTTCGGGTCCAAGGCCCCCCCATGTGCATAGAACCAATTTCTGCACCTGGGGGGCCAGCTCAATGTAACTGGAGTGACCTGTGCAGCCAGCATCTCTTGCTCAGACTTATCCCACTTAGGCATTGCCATCGCGTAGCCACCTGGCCCCAGCCTATGGAATTGCTCCTTTTTTTGCGGCATTGGCCTTGTTTTTTCTGAACCGTTCTTTAGATAATTCTGATTCCTTGAATTTCATGAAAGCGGGCCAGTGTTCTCTTTGGTTCTCCAATGTTCCCTTGAATTCTGGAGTCTTCTTTCCTGCTTTGACGTAGTTATACCATACAGTTTTCTTGTGGTTGTTGAATGCAATTGCCATCTTTCTAAGAGCAGCGTCCTTGACTTTCTCCACATCTACAGCTGTGAAATGATCTGGTAGGGTGAAATGTTCCATGAGATCTTCCCAAAGCGCATTTTTTGCTCTGTCGTCGACAAAAGTAAGATCTGGACGGGGCTTTGATGGCTTTTTCCATTCTTGAAGGGAGATCGGGAGTTTGTCCTTCACAAGAACTCCGCACTGACGAACGAACTTGTTCGCAATGTTCTTAGGCACTATTGGTTCGCCATTAGTTTTGATGGCATCGATGTTGAACTTTACGCCCGGCTTCAACTTTTTTCCCGGGCCTCGCACTACTCTGCCTGTAGAAGATTTGCTCGATCCGGAGGGCTGAAAAGAAGAAAGAACGATTCGTTAATATATCTTCAAATCATTTAAAACATGTGATGATCACCAGATGCCTGCTTATATAAATATAGCTCGCCGGTCTCTGTTTTATCAAGATCAACATTTTCTTTGCCATCATAATCATTAATTTCTTCGCCATCATAATCCATGCTTCATCAATTCGGTCGTCGCGATCGAATATCATATCATCACCCTCCCCGGTATTGTTCATATATTGGGAGCCGTCATCTTCTTCATTTCGATTGTCTGGCGCGCGAGGGGAGCGTAAGATCTCGAACAGGGCCTCTTCTCCCTCTCTGCCGGCATTGTCTGCCATAGCTTTTATTTAACAAATCCAGAAGAAATATAAACCAATTTAGTATTCAAATTACAATATGCATGCATGCAATCAATCAATAAGAGGAAATCCCGAATCACAGTACATATATGCATCGTCTCAAATAATATATAATCTCGAATACATCGTCTCGAATATTATATATCGAATACATCACTAGCTAGCTAGCTAATAAAGATCGAATACTACAGAATAATGTAGGCCACTCACGGTTCCTGAGGCGCAGGCGGTGGACACCCAAAGAGAAGGAACCATCACAGGATCATAGCTCCGGTCATCTCCCCAAAGACCTTGCCAGGTATTAGAGAACCTAACGTCCATAGTAGCCATGTAGCGACGGACGTGCTCGTCCTCCTCCCTGACACGACGACGCACCACCTTCGGCAGGGCTGGCTCCCTCTGCACCGAAAGTGGCCCACGGGAACTCCACCAAAGGAGCTCAGGGTCGACGACGGAACCCGGGTTCCTCACCAAGCGGCGAGTCCCTGAAGGTAGCACCTCCCAGTGCTAGCCCAGCGGAGCCCAGCCCCGGACATGGGTCCTCTGAAGCAGGACGTCATCGCGAATGGGTCGACGGCGAGGATGCGGGCCGGGCATCGTCGAGAACAAATACTATATGCCGCAAAAGTAATATCTTTTAAATGATTGAATTGTGATTTCTTGTATGCAAATTCTAAATTTGTATAACTAAAATTATAAGAAACTAAAAACTAACATTTCTATAACAATTTGAAATTAATCTAATTCATCTAGCTAAAACTAACATTTCTAAAATTTCTGACGTTTCTATAACATTTCTAAAATTTCTATGTACTATGTGACATTAATCTAATCTAATTAATTAATTCATCTAAAACTTTGTATGAAAAATAGAAAAACAGAAAAAAACTAAAAACTAAAAACAGAAAAATTGTGTGTGTGTGTGTGCACGCGCGTGTAGTGTGAGTGTGTGTGCACGCGTGTAGTGTGTGTGTGTGTGTGCGCGCGCCTGCGCGTGGCCGGCGCCGGAGGTGGCGCGATTGATTGGAGGGAGGAGAGGCCGGGGGAGGGGCTCACAGCGCGCACGGGCGAGGTCGAGGCGACGGTGACGGCGAGGCGAGGCCGATCCAAGGCGACGGCGACGACGAGGCGAGGGGCCAGACGGCGATGGCACGAGACGAGGCGATAGCGCACGGGGACGGCGATAGCGCGGGACAGGGGCGGCCATGGCGCGGGATGGAGGCGCGATGGTGCGGGATGGGGGCGGCGACGAGGGGCGGCGGCGACAGGGCAGAGGAGAAGAAGCAGAGGGAGGACTGACGATTTTTTTAATGTGTTTTCTTATATAGAACCTACCTTTAGTAGCGGTTGGAGCCACTAACCGATACTAAAGGTCCGTTTTGGCCAGTCGAAGCGGCGGGAAGCACACCCCTTTAGTACCGGGTGGTGGCTACAACTGGTACTAAAGCCCCCCCTTTAGTACCAGTTGTAGCCACGACCCGATACTAAAGGGGGTGCGTTGGCTCCAGGCGGTGCGCAAGTTTAGTACCACCTCGCTAGTCGAGGAGCGCTGAGGCCAGTTTATAATCCCCGGCGCGGGCACTGCATTGAGCTCCTCTCCAATGCAGGCCTTCTGGGCCTACCTCTTCTACTCTGCCCTGTTGGGCCTACTGGGCTAGCGGGCCTGCATCCTGGCCCAACTACAGGTTGGGTTTCTAGTCGTATGCAGGCCGCTGTGGCCCAGTAGGTGGGCTTTATTTATTTAGTTTTTGTCTCAACAAAAAATTAGTTTTTTTCCTTTTCTACTTTATTTATTCTTATTTATTTATTTCTAAATATTTTTTCTTTAGGTACAAAAAATTACAAACTTTCTGTTAGTGCGAGTAGTTTTCAAATTTGAATAGTTTAAATATTTTTTAATTTAATTTTTGTCTCAACAAAAATTTAGTTTTTTTCTTTTGTACATTTTTTTCATTTATTTATTTCTAAATATTTTTTCTATAGTTACAAAAAATTACAAACTTTTTGTTGGTGCCAGTAGTTTTGAAATTTGAATAGTTTAAATTTAAATTATTTGACGAACTAATTTGTAGACGGAGTGCATCCAGTTTTTGCACATAAAATTTTCGCGTTTCAAATACCAAAACACATAAGTACCCTAACTATTACAAAGATTCCCTCCGATTTGTTCGAAGCGGCACTTTCCAGATATATAAGTCTGGAAAGTCACTACAAAAGAAAGTGATGACGGTGAAGCCTATCACATGTCAGTGTGGGATCTTTGGGTGTGACACTTTTTCTTCGCGTGTGTCCATTTGTGCCGTAACCATGGACAATCTTCATCATTTAACTGGATGCTCGGATCAATATTCACTGTGAATGGAGTAATTTCATCAAACTTTTCATAATCTTCTGACATGTCTATCTTGCCATCCACTCCCACGATGTTTCTTTTCCTTGAAAGAACTATGTGGCGCTTTGGCTCATCGTATGATCCATTCACTTCCTAATCTTTTCTTTTTCTCGGCCTGGTAGACATGTCTTTCACATAGAAAACGTGTACCACATCATTAGCTAGGACGAATGGTTCGTCTGCATACGCAAGATTGTTGAGATCCACTGTTGTCATTCGGCACTGCGGGTCTTCCGTTATCCCGCCTCGTGTTATATTGACCCATTTGCACCGAAACAAAGGGACCTTCAAACCACCTCCATAGTTAAGTTCCCATATGTCCACTATGTAACCATAATATGTTTCATTTCCCGTGTTGGTTGTTGCATCAAAGCGGACACCACTGTTTTGGTTGGTGCTCTTCTTATCTTGGGCGATTATGTAAAATGTATTCCCATTTATCTCGTACCCTTTGAAAGTTATTATATTCGAAGATGGTAACTGGGACAGCAAGTACAAGTCATCTTCAATATCGCCATCATGCACGGCACGTGTCTGCAACCAATCGATGAAAGTCCTTATTTGTTCACGTGTAATCTAGTCGTCACACTGCTCCAGGTGTTTGGAGTGTAGAAAATTCTTGTGTTCCTCCATATACGGAGCCACCAAGGCGGAATTCTGTAGAACTGTGTAGTGTGCTTCAGTGAGAGAATGCCCGTCCATACATATTATTTGATCCCCTCCTAGCATGCCTTTTCCATCCAGTTTGCCCTTATGCGGCGATTCAGGAACACCAATCGGCTTAAGGTCAGGAATAAAGTCAATACAATACTCAATGACCTCCTCATTTTCATGGCCCTTCGAGATGCTTCCTTCTGGCCTAGCACGGTTATGAACATATTTCTTCAAGACTCCCATGAGCCTCTCAAAGGGGAAGATATTATGTAGAAATACATGACCCAAAACGTTAATCTCTTCGCAAAGGTGAACTAGGACGTGCGTCATGATGTTGAAGAAGGATGGTCATGAACAACAACGCCTTTAGGTCAAATTCTTCATGTTTGTGCTCGTCCCACGCACGTACACCTTTTCCATTCCACAGCTGTAATAGTTCTTCAACTAATGGCCTTAGGTACACATCAATGTCGTTGCCGGGTTGCTTAGGGCCTTGGATGAGCACTGGCATCATAATGAACTTCCTCTTCATGCACAACCAAGGAGGAAGGTTATACAAACATAGAGTCACAGGCCACGTGCTATGGTTGCTGCTCTGCTCCCCAAAAGGATTAATGCCATCTGTGTTTAGACCAAACCATACATTTCTTGGGTCACATGCAAACTCCTCCCTGTACTTTCTCTCGATTTTTCTCCACTGTGACCCGTCAGCGGGTACTCTCAACTTTCTGTCTTTCTTACGGTCTTCTCCGTGCCATCACATCACCTTGGCATGCTCTTTATTTTGGAACAAACGTTTCAACTGTGGTATTATAGGAGCATACCACATCACCTTCGCAGGAATCTTCTTCCTGGGGCCAGTGGCGGCGCCAGGAAATGGAGGCTGGGTATTCATCCAAAAAAATGGCTCCAAATGTAGTATATGAACCAAACAACACAACGCTAGCAATATATGAACAAAACAACACTAGCATACCAGCAATAGCAATATTTCAATGTATCAGACCATAACAACATGAATACATAAGTACCTTTTGATTGATAAAGTGATGATATCCTTCTTACAATATAACTTTGCGGTCGCCTTTTTGGAAGAGATTGATGACATCTTCATCCTTCACTTGATCAAAAAATTCTCTCTCAACAAATGTAACCAAACAATTGTTCAAATATTCATCACCCATTTTGTTCCTTAGCTTATTCTTCACATAGCTCATTGAAGAGAATACCCTTTCAACACTATCAATAGCTACTAGCAGAATCAATACCAACTTAAGAAGATTGTAAACAATATGATATTGTTCATGCTTGTTTATCTCAATGAGCATAACTGAAAGCTGACATAGATTTTTCAGGTTTTGAAACCTTTCATCTCTACGCACATTAGTAACATACATGTTTAGTTGCCATGGAAGCCTTGCCAATACCAATGAAGTTCTTTTATTTGCCTTGGAAGCTCTTTCCCACAATGCAACAATACTAACACCCTTCTTCTTCATATGTGATACAAGATCATAAAAAACAACAATCTAGTAATCTACTAAGTTGGTCGTGTAGCAAACTAGTGTTCGGATCGTTCTAAACAAATGAATATGAATGCATTTTACAGCACAAGCAATTTGTCCTGACATAGAAAAATCATTCTACAACATCATGAACAGCAGAGGAGTTGTACCGAATTATTCAACCAATAATACTTTCGTGCACTCGGTAGGCAATAGCAGAGTGATGTGCATATTTGACAACAACACAAGCAGTAATTTGTCCCCAAAACTTTAACCCAGAATACCCGCCTTAAGGCTAATCAAATCCAGCACTAGTAGGCAGTAGCTCGCTGCATTCAAATCCAGCACTAGCAGCAATTTGTCCAATTTGACTGCACTACAAATCCACCTACAAATAATAGAACTAGGAATTAGGAATTAGGAGCACTAGCTAGCTCCGTGAGGCTCCAGGCGCTGCTACAATTTGACCAGGCGCTGCCGCATGAGCCCATAGGAATTAGGAAGTTAGAACTAGGAGAAGAGGAGAATAGAACCTGCTCCGCTGCTGGCCTGCCACTGGTCGCCCGTTCAGCGGCAAAATTTGGGCAAAATGTGTGATGAGCTCGAGGGGAAGAGAGGAAGAACAGAGAGGAGGAGAGGGGAAAGGGGGAAGAACAGAGCGAGCTAGACGAATGGTTTATATGCAGGATGACCTATAGTACCGGTTCGTGGCAAGAACCGGTACTAAAGGTGCTGCAGGGGCCCCAGTCTGACAACATTCTGCCACCACTCTTTTTAGTACCGGTTCGTGGCACGAACCGGTGCTAAAGGTTCACCATGAACCGGTACTAATGAGCTCCTCCCCCCTAGCCATTGGAACCGGCACTAATGGTCACATTAGTGTTGGTTCTGTTACAAACCGGGACTAATGTGCTTCACATTAGGCCCTTTTTCTACTATTGTAAGGCCTAGTTCTTTTGTCTACTAGATAGGATTGTAAAAAAATGAGGCTCAAAGATTCTGGAACAAGCTAGGTAGAGGTTAATCCGACAAAAGAACGGGGCCTAAGGCCTTCCACTATGTGCTCAGTGCTAAATTTCTGAAAAGCAGGCCACGTATACACTGATGTGAGTGAGAACGTTTGGGCACCGCTCCCACAATGTACATAGTTTGGCACCGATGGAAAGACGGGCCTACACGTATATAAAAACCAATTGACCCAACACATGCAGCACACTGAGTGGAGTAGAGTTGGCTTGTGCGCCAGAACAGCGAGATACACATTTTTTATTGCCTCAAACTAATTTGGCACGGGAGTAAAAGTTCGTGCTTCGATGCCTGAAATTTTTCTTTGGCACCGGTCAGGCAATGTAGGGCATCGATGCCAAATACCTCAAAAGTGAATTTGGCACACAATCCTACATAGTGGAGGGCTTAAGGGCATCTTGAACGTTGATCCGCCCATTTGCTTCTGTATCCGTCTGCGGACAGGTTACTGGTCTGCAGACGAGAAGCCGACCATTCAAAAGTTATCCACATATATCTGATTAAATTTTTTGTTTAACAAAATGAACAAATTTGATTCAAACTCAAACAAACAAGACAATATTTATTTAAACTACGATAAATTTTACATAAAACAAGATGATATTTCATCTGGTTAACTAAAAATCTTTACAAAAATGCCCCCACACTACCCTACTTAATTGCAAGAAACTACCACATTTGCGGCTAGCTTCGCAGAAAACCATCAACTCGTTAATCTGTGGCAGAAAAACACCGCAATCTCAGTTAAATTGTTGCAAAAAGCACTAATCGGGTGATTTGGCTCGGTTAATCACTTTCTTACGAGTGGGACTAGATGGTAAGGAATTGACTTAGAAAAAAATAGCACACACACGCCTAAATCTAAAGAAAAAAAGCAATCAGACCCTCCTCGTGGAACACCGACGGCCTGAGCACTTTGCGCCGCCGCCACGCTGCTGCCATCCGTCTGGCACAGTGTCACCTAGGCCGCGATGTCGCGCCCTGGCTCTGGCGTCCGCCCGACATGGTGCCGCCCTCGTCGGCGACGGAGAGGGTTACGACCGCGGGGGAGGACGAGGAGGCAGTCGACGCCCACGGCTGCACCGCGAACCGCCACCACAGCACGCATGCCATGATGGCGACGCCCTTTGGCAGCCCGACGTAGCCGGGGCAGAGCTAGGACGCCGGTTAGAAGTTCTCCCGACGGCAGTGGCAGCCGTTGACTAGGAAGAGCACCCCCTGGGTGGCGTCTTGGGGAGCTCCCAGATGACGCGCACGCCCTCGATGGACTCTACCGTCGGGACGATGTGTGGGAGGAGGGAGGCGCCTCACTCGTCGTCTTCTACTCGATTGGCCGCAGGGCCGAGGCCATCTTGGCGGCGCTCAAGGCCGCCATAGGAGGCGAACGGAGGCGGCTGTGGCTCGTGCTTCTGGCGTTGTTCACCGTGTGCTATGCCAAGCGCTCAGATGACAATGACCACATCCTCCCTGCAGGCAACGACGACGACATAACGCCGCCATGCCGGCCGAGCTCAGACTGCTTTGGAGGTAGGGATTGTCCATGGTGGTGTGCGTGTGGGGGTAGGGTGGGGGAGGGGTTGCTTGCTTTTGTTTTTTAGATGTAGGGGTGTGTGTGTGCTATTTTTTTTGCTAAGTCAATTCCTTACTATCTGGCCCCACTTGTAAGAAAGTGATTAAATGGGTCAAATCACTGGATCAGTGCTTTTTGCAGCAATTTAACTGAGATTGCGGTGTTTTTGCAACGGATTAACGAGTTGGTGGTTTTCTGCAAACCTAGCCGCAAATGTGGTAGTTTTTTTGCAATTAACTCACCTCGTAGGAAATGTTGGGCTAGCCAGCGGTTCCTTCGTCATTGTCGCCAAAGCCGTTGTCGGAGTCGCGCGGCATCATGGCAAGGCTTCCCGGCAGCAGCCTGACACTCACGGTCGAACCTCTCTGATTCCTCCTGCGTCGTGCGCAATGCGGCTGCGGCCACCGACGACGTGGGCGGGAGGAGAGGAGTGGAGGGCCCTGGAGGGGGCGGCGTTGGCGGTGATCTCGCTGAGAGACCACTCCCCGCCATACTTGGCCATCTCCCCATCAAGGCGTCGGAGACGGCACACCGTCTCTGTTGTCTTCTTGGAACGGTCCAGGACCCAGGAGTACGCTAGGTTCAGATCCGCCGCGATGTGTGGCGGCGAGACGTGAGAGTCAGCGAACTCCGACCGGCACACCGCGTAGCGCTTGTCTCACCAACACTGCTCCCTGTCGGCGTATTCTACCGCCGATAGGGCGCTCTAGGATAATTTGATCATAAACTCATAATTCATAGGATGCCAACAAACACACCGCAAAAAGTGAATACATCAAATAGAACTCCAAGAACATCGAGGAGAACATCATATTGAAGATCAGAGAGAGAGGGAGAGAGAGAGACATCTAGCTACTAACTATGGACCCGTATGTCTGTGGTAAACTACTCAAACATCATTGGAAGGGCAACAAGGTTGATGTAGAGCCCCTCTGATAGAGTGCCAGAAAAGGCCTCCAGATAGGATCTCGTGGTTCTGGACACTACAAAAAAAGACACATCCGTGACATTTGGGGCCGAACGAATTTTTTTCTGTCATACATATGACACTTCTATGACGATAATTGTGACAAAACCTGGTATCATCATAGATGTGGTGGGCTCCTACTTCTATGACAAAAAATCATGACAGAAAATGGACTTTTCGTCCTGGGCGGGCCGGAGACGCAGCTGCATGACATTCTTTGGGCCGTCCATGACGGAAAAAACCGTGGTAGAAGCGAGGGCGAGGAAAATTTCGGGGAGTTCCCGGTTACGGTGGGAGGTCGGGGGGCGAGCGATGCGCGTTTCTCTCGTACACGTACGCGCGTGTGTGCGAGGTGTTGGCTCTATCTGAACCCAAGCGATTGCACTGCAGGCTACGCGTTACTGAACCCGAGCGATCGATCGATGGCTGTTAACTAAACCCGATCGAGCGATTCCTTCGCTACTGCTGCTAACTGAAGCTGATCGATTGG
>NC_041383.1:812172621-812176433 GCF_002162155.2 Triticum dicoccoides | reverse complement strand
GTTGCCTCTGGATGAACAGGACCCCGTGGTGTGGAGGGCTGGATGAACACTAGACGGTGGAGGGGTGCCCGTGTGGAGGGGTGGTTGAACAGGACCCCGTGGTGTGGTGGGGTGCTGGATGAACAGTAGACGGTGGAGGGGGGCCCGTGGAGGGGTGGTTGAACAGTAGCCGGTGGAGTAGCGCGCGGTGGAGGCTGGATGAACAGGAGCCCGTGGAGGCTGGAGGAGGTCGACGGTAGCCCGTGGAGGCTGGAGGAGGTCGACGGTGGAGATGAACAGTATCCCGTGGAGTCCTGTTTTGCGGTACGCCACACCCCTCCCGATGAATAGGACCCCCGTTTCGACTATAGCGCTCGAACGCAAGTCCGTTTCGTTCGTTTTGCGGTACACCACACCCTCCCGATCAACAGGACCCCCATTTCGACCGTAGGACGTCCGTTTCCTCCGTTTTGCGATACGCCACACTCCTCCCGATCAACAAGACCCCCGTTTCGACCGTAGGAGGTCGGTTTCCTCCGTTTTGCGGTACGCCAGACCCCTCCCGATGAACAGGATCTCGTTTCGAATGTGGACGGTCGAACACAAGGCCGTTTCCTCTGTTGTGCGGTACGCCAGGCCTCGTTTCCATCGCCTATTCCGTCCAAGCCCTCCCGATGAACACGACCACGCATTCCGTTCCGACCCAGCCGGTTGGCTCCCATGCGTTCCGTTGCCTCCAGATGAACACGACGCATTCCATTGTCTCCCCATGAACATGACGCATTCCGTTGCCTCCCCATGAACACGACGACGACGCTGTTTCTCCGTTCCAACCCAGCCATGTACACGAGTCCTGGCCATACGTATGCGTGAGTAGGCGTTCGAGACCCCACCCGTATGCCAACATACGTGGCCGTATTTTCTTTCTTGCACACTGGCCGCTGTACGTACGTGTACATGCTACATGCGCGCCTCTACATCCACCAGTATATATGTACGTACACGTTCGCGACCAGAATGACAACACTACGTACGCTTTGACCAGGTGGTTCCTGACTGTCACGCACTTCCTTGCGTGCTAAGATATAGCTGGTGGGTCCCAGCAGTTATGGGGGCGAATCATTTTTTTTCGGACGCACTTCCTTGCGTGCGAAGATGTAGCTGGTGGGTCCCAGCAGTTAGGGGAAAACGCTTTTTTTGCAAAATACGATGGCTCGTCCGATGGGTCCCCGCTGTCAGGTGGAGGAATCATTATTTTGCGCATAATAAGGAGGCACTTCCTTGCTGCGGCCGTGGACCCAGCTGTCATCCTCTCCACGTACAGTCCACGTCCAATGGAAGTCGTTCCTTGACCACGTTGACAACACCGCGCCGAGAGCACCACGGCGGTGGACGACGGCGAGGCCTAGGAAGGGGACGACTCAGAGCCGGGGAAGATGCAGCAGTGGATGCCCACGCGAAGAGGAGTACAATGGTTCACTGGTTCGGGTGCGGTGTGAGGTTGCTGTCGCCGCAGAATAACAGGGGTGTGGGTGAGTAGAGGGATGGCCTGGCCAGCGGTGGGAGTAGTAGGGGGTGGTGAGGCCTCCGCGGCATCACATCCGGCCACGGGAGGCAGGAGCACGTGGCACGACCGGCGCTGGTTTGGGCGGCTGGAGCAAGAAGACCAGAGGTTGAAGAAGCACTACGGCCGTTGGATGAACATCGTACGGTAACAGGAGCTAGAATCGTTCATATTGACTAAGTTGACAAAGCCCTCCATCCCCGTCAACTTGGTAGGCCCACAAGTCAGCCTCCCACTATGCTGGGTCCCAGCTGGCAGGGGGAGTACTCATTTTTTTATGTGTAATAAGGAGGCACTTCCTTGCGTGCGAAGATAGCTGGTGGGTCCGACATGTCAGCGGGGGGCACATTTTTTTTTGCAAAATACAGAGGCCCTTCCAGTGGGTCCCAGATGTCAGGTGGAGGAATCATTATTTTGCGCGTAATAAGGAGGCATTTCCTTGTGTGCGGCCGTGGACCCAGCTGTCAGCCTCTCCACGCACAGTCTACTTCCGATGGTGTCGTTCATTGACCATGTTGACCACGCCGCGCCGAGCGCATCCAAGGTGGTGGACGACAGCGAGGCCCCGGATAACAACGAGCCGGAGATGGGAAGACGCGGGAGTAAAGTCGCAGACGGAGAGGTGTACGAGGTTTAACTGGTTCTAGTGCGGTCTGGTTTGGCAGTCGGTGGAGAAGAACATGAGGTGTGGAGGGGTAGAGGGATGGCTTGGCCAACGGTGGAGTAGCGCTTCATAGCGAAGCGTGCTAAGCAGAGCTGCTAGTAGCAGGAGGCGGGAGGTGGTCCCGACGATGTTGGAGGAAGAAGACGAGAGATTGAAGATGGATGCCGGTCGTTGGATGTAAATCCAACGGCTAACATATCAGAATCATTTATTGACTAAATTGACAATGACTTGCATTGGCTTCTACCTATTGACCCACATTTCAGCCTCCAAAAACGTGGCATGTATTCAACCCTTTTTTTCAGAATTTACAGTCTTTTTTTATGCGGTAGAATTTACAGTCAATTTGATCTTTTTTTTTGAATTACAGCCATTAGCTGGGCTGGGTGAACAAATAATGTAGCGTCCATGCGGCCCATTTATTTTATTTCCTAAAAAATTACAGGCCATTTGCACTTTCTCGAAATACACGATTTTGCTGGGCTGATTCTAATTATAATGTTGGGTTGGGCCAGCAATGTTATCAAAAAATAAAAAGGGGCTGAGCATTTTGTTATAAATATATTTAAATAATAAGTGATATTATTACATTCGTCCTTAAATCTTACCAAGCTTTTGTACACAATCACTAGGATTTTCGAGCCAAAACAATCCAGGATTTTATTTGATAAGAAATTATTTTTATAAGTTAATAAGATGTGGGATATTGTTTTCTTACATATGTAAATATCTGTTAAATATCTGATGACAATAAAAATAATATATAATAACATATAAATAATTTAAATATATATAATATAGTTAGAAGGGAAACATAAGTTGGACCTGGCGTTCCTATTCTTATATAGAAAAATAGAACAGACCTTTGCGTTTTCTTTAAAAAAAATACATAAATTGGGCTGCCAAAAATAAAACCTCGGATGGGAGGTCCATAGGCCGGTCGATACATGACGGCCCTAAGAAAATACAAACATGCCTATGGACCTCCCATCCGAGGTCGTGGGCTGTGCATGTTAAAAATGAAAGCCTAGACGGGGCAGCCCAAAACCACGTCCAACACTTGCCAAAACTTCGTCCCTCGTTTTCTCTGTGTTTCGCACACTCAACATTGTGTGGGCATTTTGACTGTGCATCATATGAAGATGTGCTATGCATGAATGTTGATCAGCATGATGTTAACTGGCTGGTAGTTCCATTTTTGACCATGAATAAAACTTCCAACATGATGTTAACACTGTTTGAAAAGGCCGTGTTAATATAAATGCTCTGCCTCTGAAAGTTGCAGTTTCTTATCTGAAACTGAAAGTTGCAGTTTCTTATCTGAAACTGAACTTGCAGTTTCTTATCTGAAACTAAAACTTGCAGTTTCTTCTCTGAGAATCACATTGTCTGCACTTTTATACTCCTATGAAACTACATTTTTAAGTGCTAAAAATAGATGTCTAGAATTCATAAAATACTTCATATGCTCAATACCGCAAATCTGAAATTCAAAGACATTCCTATCTGAAAGTACTCTCAAAATACACAACACAAAACACAATTCACAACCTGCAAATACTGACAACCCTAAGCTCCCCCTGACAATTCACAACCTGCCCGACT
>NC_041383.1:812161775-812172322 GCF_002162155.2 Triticum dicoccoides | reverse complement strand
CAGCCCCTCCTATTCCTCGGCGGCAGACAGCCATCCCGTGAGACGATGTGAACGGCGAGGGAGACGAAGGCGGGGAAGCGTCGTCGGGCCAACTGCTTTTCTCCTCTTGCAGTTGGGTTCGGTCGATGAAGACTCCACCGGCTCGCTCTGGCAGGACACCCTCACAAATGTCACCCTGTAGATGCTCGATCCTTTAATCTCTGGTGGATGCTCCATCTGGGATCGATACTCCTGGCACCGCTCCCTCACAATCGGATTCGGTGAATCTGTTTGCTCCATGGACCAGAGGAGCAGCTCTATGTACTCCGGCGCGACTCCCTCCAGGAGTATCGCCGCCTTTTCGCTCTGTTGCAGATATTTGGCCATGGATGTCGTCGTCGCTGCTAGTTGGTCCTTGTTGTCAAACCAAGACTATATCTCCAACATCCTAGCTAGCTTCACAGGGTCGCCGTCTGCGATCCTCACAGATCGGTTGTACTCCTCCATCGATCTACTTCTCCACAGCACCTTCACTCTCCAGCGGTGGTTTTTGAATGGAAGAGGAGAGGAGCAGCGCTGGTTTTGGATTAGAACAGGAGAGGAGCGACGCTGGTTTTGGACTGGAACAGGAGAGGAGGGGTGGTGATTTTGAAATGGAAGAGGAGAGGAGCGGCGCTGGATTTAGATTGGAACAGGAGAGGAGTGGCAGTGCTTTAAGAGGAGAAGAGCGGAAGAGCGGCGCTGGTCTTGGAAGTATTTTTTGTTGTTTTGCGTATTTTGGGTCAAAGTTCGACCACGTACTGTATTTGACAAGAAAAATATGAATGCATGTCACCAAAAATTGTATCGTTTGGTTCGTATCTGAATGTACTTCCAAATTATATTATTTTTGCAACGTATAACATATATTTTATGTGCGAAAATCATGGTCAATTATGACCCAGAATAAAAGGGAGACTAGTTAATGTGGGGTCGCTTTCTTAATTCAAGGGTAAATTGATTTTGATTTTGATCCAGTCACAGCGCGCCGGCCTTCTCGTCCAATCCTAAATCGCTGCCGCACGCTCCTCTCCCTCTTCTCCATTGCAAAACCACCTCCTCTACTCTCCATCATCTCCGTTCCAAAACCACCGTCTTGCCTCTCCCTCTTCTGATCTTCTCCATTGCAAAACCACCTCCTCTCCTCTCCATCATCTCCATTCCGAAACCACCTCCTCTCCTCTCCATCATCTCCATTCCAAAACCACCGTCTCGACTCTCCCTCTTCTGATCTTCTCCATTCCAAAACTACCTCCTCTCCTCTCCATCATCTCCATTCCAAAACCACCATCTCGGCTCTCCCTCTTCCGATCTTCTCCATTGCAAAACCACCTCCTCTCCTCTCCATCATCTCCATTCCAAAACCACCATCTCGCCTCTCCCTCTTCTGATATTCTCCATTGCAAAGCCACCTCCTCTCCTCTCCATCATCTCCATTCCAAAACCACCATCTCGCCTCTCCCTCTTCTCTATTGCAAGACCACCGTCTCTCCTCCCATCTTCCAAAGCTAGCACCGGACCACTCAGAAGGACATCTATGGAGAGGATGCAGCAGCGAATCAGGCAGATCGTCGGTGGCGACCAGGCAAAGTTAGCCAGGTTGAAGGAGATCCTTAGTTGGTTTGACAATGAGTGGGAGATTTCAAGGACGGTGCGGGCCATGTGGCAATGTATGCGAAAGAGAGAGACGATGGCGATGAGGGCGACGATGTACATGTAATCCTCGGCGGCAGTCACGCCGTAGTCCTCCGAGGTCATCGAGTATCTCCTCTGGGCGATGGAGCAGACAGATTCGCCCGAGGCGACAGTCAGGCGGAGGTGGTGGGCGTACAAGTCGAAGGTCGAGCACCCAGAGGATAACGAATCGATCGAGTATGGTGTGCCGTTCGTGAGGGTGCAGAGCCAGCCGGAGCCACAGGAGTATTCGTTCTCCCACTGCAAGAGGAGGCCGGATGGCGCGACATCGCTTCCCCGCCGTTCTCCACGGTTCCCTCGAGGCTCGCCTCGTTTCAACGGCGGCGGTAGGGTTTAAGGTAAGCTTCGCACTAACCTAATCTTCCACCTGCTCATGCTTACAATCAGTGTGACAGCTAATGAAAATCATGCTTACAATCAGTCTCCGAGTATTACGCCAATCACCCTAAAATAGCTCTGGACCTTTGGGTCAAAGTTGTGACACAGTGTACAAATAAAGAAAAATAGATTGGTGCTTCTTTCAGAAAAGAGTACTCCCTAGAAAACTGCCAATATAAGCTACTAGTATTTGGTTAGAGGATTTGCTGTCGAGAAAGATCCGTCCACAGAGAGCGCCACACATCCCACTGATGGTGGTGGATGCCAATGCGTGCATGCAACATGGTTGGTGTCAGTAATTTTTACTTGGCACACCTTGCACTCTGCATATATGCCGGTTCCATACGTACATTTGTGCAGTTCCACCAAAATGCAGCTGAATAACCCTGTTTGCACAGATAATGAAAAAGCATGATTAGATTATAGTGGCACTAGTTGATGAAACACACAAAATAAATAGAAGAAAATATTGCGATAGTATCATAGTATGCCATGCTGCGAGGGCGAGATGGGCCCTACGACGCCTCATACTGGACATCGTCCCAAGTCTCCCAGATACACCTCTGCTAGTGATGAACATCAGTGTACAGCGGTAGTACAAGGAGGCGCCTTGAGACATTCAAATCTCTATTTTTGTACATATCGACTAAAATTAAGCACCCCAGTTTGCAGAAACGCTTAAACATTAACAATGGGACTAGTTGATGAAACATGCATTAACAAAGAGAAGCACTTTCTTTATCTACATTGAAAATGAAATGATAGAGATGACACTCACTCTATTTTAACTGTATTATTACTTCATTTTGTCAGTGATACTAGGGTCGAGCAGGTGGCAAACGAGGTGTACCGTGCGTCGCAAGGATGGAGGCCGGGGGTGCTTAGACTGGGATGCTGAAGCTGGCTCTTTCAGTCATCAACATGGATGATTCAATTCATGGGACCTTTTGGTGCAATTCACCTAAAATGAAGCAATGTCCCGTGAGCTAGCAGCTTCTTCAATTTTTTTAAGAAAAGGGCTCCAGCCCCGGTTCCATTTCCATCAGAAAACGAAACCCACAGAGCTTCTTCTTCATTAGTTGCAATAAAATTGAGCAACATCAAGGTTGGTTGTGAAGTTCCTGGAATGCTCAACTATAATTTGGATATCATTTGTGCAGTTCAACTAAGATCGAGTGTGAAATGTATATCTCTGTTTGCACAAAAAAGGTGGAAAGGAGGGTGACTAACAAGTGATGAAACATGCATCAAATGAAAAGAAGCATGTTCCTTATCTGAATGGTAATCCTACAAGGACAGTAGCAATTTCTAAAGCAGTGGCATTGCTAGATATTAGTGTGGGCATTAGGATTAACTATGACAATTGTTAAATACGACATTACTTTGGGCACGAGAGAGTAGGTGGACCAGGACAGTTGCATTTCTAACGAGAAGAACCAACTTATCTTAATGGGAAATTTTAGCAGGATATGTAAAGAAGTGCGATTGATTCATATTACTGGAGGCATTACATTGAAAACAACATTGGTTTAACGTGTCCTTACTTCTAACAGTGCGACTACTACATTTTACCAGTGGCATTACATAAGAGTGGCTCGGGGCAACAAACATCAGAACAGGATATCTGGGTTGGTCCCATTTTTGTTCGGTATAGCCACCTTATACTGTGTGAGGCTAGAAAATCTAGTGCTGGACTTACTCTGTTGACTTGTCCCCCAGTCCCCACTTTCTTTCCTTTTTCAACCAATAGATCGAGTCTATATTGAGTTTGTACTGCGTTTCCCTTTATTTCCCTATTAGACCTAGAGACCAGTTGGATAGCCAGTCTCTGCTACTTTTCGCCCCCATTATTTCCTCTTTCAACCAAGTCCTAGATTCAGGTAACAAATCCTCCCCCACCCTCCACCCCCTTTCTTCCTTATTTGAACCAAGTAGTACTAGATTCGAGTGCATGAACTAGTTTTACCTCTTAAACGTAAAAAAATTAGGTGGTTTTCGAACAGCCGATCGATCCTATCTACGAGCGGGCCTGAGAAATAGTAAAAGATACAAATGCAACAACGTCAGGAGCTCGGGAAGTAGAGCAAGGCCGGTTTCGAAGGAAGTTATACCTGATGGTCACCGGGATGTCGCTAGGTGGGCGGCGGGAGGCCAGATCTGCCCACACTACGGCAGCAAGGAAGAAAGGGTCGGAGGCCCTCCCTCGCCAACGGTGCTTGGGAGAGAACGGCAAGGCAGGCTGATCGGGACGCGCCAGCAGTGGGTAAGAGCCGTCACCGAGGACGACCGCGTGAACGTTGCACCTTCTCACCTTCCCCGGCGGAGAGGATCCGGCTGGATCTGTGACCAGCGGTGAGTAGAGAGAGAGAGAGTGTGTGTGGCCACCGCTGTCGTGTTTAGATCTAGAGAGGACGAGACAGTGTGAAGAGAGCAACACTAGCAAGCAAGCGCGGAGGCTCCTGCCTATATAGTGGAGTAGTACTAGTTTTCTTTTGTCTACCGGAGCCGGCTTGACCTCGTCAATGACTGTCGAGAAGTCTTGATGCATGTGGCCCGGAGGCGCAGTTGTCGTCATTTTGATCTAAAGCGCTGGATTATAACATATAACATGAGAAAATGCCACATGACAAGAAATCATAACCTCACTGCCCAAAGGAGACAACATGAATCCCGACGGACAAACTAGACGAGGAACAAAGCTCAAATTAAAGATAAACTTGTAGAAAAGGGGTCCGTCGATAGATGTCCTAATTAACATAGCCGGCTTGACCTAGATGGCAGCCGAGTAGTCACTGTTCGTTCATGCGCCCTCAATGACTAGCCCAACTCAGTTGTCGCTGTTTAACCCCCGCAGTGATCCGAAGCACATGACACCTAATTTTGCAAGATGACAAGAAACCTTTTTTTAGATTTCTCACCACAACTACAACCATGTACTTTCTGCAAATAAAACTACAACCATGTACAACACAGCCTACACGATATGTAGACGATAGCCAATCCAGGCGTGTCTGCTGGAGTCTGGTCACATGCATGGACGAACTGATCTTCCGTGCCTTGCAGGGATAGTCGAGGCACCAACGTAGTACAACACAGCATGCCAGACCGACCGACCGTCTGGGGTGCGACACGAACGCGACGCGCGTGCTGTATACTCTGTACATGTGTACCATCATTTTCTAGACGCTTTGCTCCATGGGGCGGGCGCAATCCATGGATACAAAATTAGTATACTGTATACTATTTAAAAGTCGAGGGCGGGGCTTTTCCTACGCGGTAGGCGGCGGGGCAGTTCCGCCTAGTCGGTTTGACAGAGACGCGAGAAGACGAGGGAGTAGGCTGCTGCAAACATAGGGTTGTGTGATTTGACAACGAGTTACTGCTGGACAGGTGGGCCCCGTGATTTGACTTGCCATTATCATTTTAACTACGGCGCTACGATCGGCGTGAGTCTCCCGATTCCTGACCAATACAGGTGGCTCTTGCATGAGAGCCCACTTCTCCATGTAGTAGAGGCTGGCTCTTGCATGAGAGCCCACTTCTCCACTTTTTCCTTGCCTCTCTTTCCTCCACATATGCAAAAATGCCATGTAAAGCGTACTACTGTACTTACTTTTACTTGCTCCTACAGGTGCTAAGCTTGCCACATAGGCATAAAGTCTGATGTGGCAAGTTAATCAAGAAGAGAGAGACTAGTTTGGTGACCCAAGGAAGAAACGGTGCTAAGCGCGTGTACCTAGGTGAAAAGACAATTTTGAGTCTATAGCTAATTAAATGAAGCAAACTTAGCAACACCATTTCATTGGAAGAGGTCACTCTTGGCAAATGCAATAAATACTAGTACTCCTTGTGTACCATAATATAAGAACGTTTTTGGCACTACACTAGTGTCAAAAACATTCTTATATTATTGGACGGAGGGTGTACGAAGAAAGAGATAGAGAGAAGTAAAATAAATAAATACACTTATAGCCAACCTTGTTGTAGTATGAGTGACTAAGTGATGACTATGTGTGACATGCCAGCATCAGATAGCCTAATGCACCGTGTTAAATCTCCAAGGGCGCGATCGCGCGAGCGAGGCAACGGTCGTGGTAGGCGCGACCATGATACGGGCTGCTGGCAGTCCTTGGATCTGAGATCAAATGGTCGCATGCTAAGTTGCTGAAAATTTGCAGAATAACCCTCTAGGATCGGATATTCACCTATAGGTCTAGAATCACGCCATGCAACCATTTGATCTCAGATCCAAGGGCTCTCGGAAGCCCGTATCATGGGAGAATGGAAAGCCACTACCCTGTCGTTCGCACGCTGGCAGTTTGCTCCTACTCGTCCCCGCACGTCCTTTAATACTACGGCGGTTCGCTCCTAGTCGTCCCGTCCATTCGCATTACAGCAGTTCCACTAATCCTAACCCTCCTCCCAAATCCATGGCGTCCCAAATCTCCATGATCGGCGGTGAGTACAAGGTTAGAACCATCACCGGCGATGAGTTCAACGTCATCTACACCCGTTCTTCTGTGATGGTGAAAGGATGCCTTTCTCGCTTCAGACGCATGTTCGAAGACTCAGATGATGAGTGGGTCGCTGGGCTAGATGTTGAGTACACCACAATCCTGGGACAAGAGAAGGATCTAAAGGACGAAGAGAGGAAGAAGCCCGCCATGATCCAGGTTTGCGTGCATGACTTATGCTTGGTCTACCACATATGCCATGCCGACGTTGAGTGCCAGGATTTTAAGAACTTCCTCGAGAGCAACCTAGTCAAATTCGTTACTGTAGACTTTGGTAACGACAAAGAAGTCCTGCATCGGATAGGCCTCGTTGTATGCAACACCTTCGACCTCTAGAAGAATCGGCTGGTCTCCTCTCGTCAGCCTTCAATGCTGACCCTGGCAGGAGCCATGGTTCATCCTTCGTACGGTAAACTGGAGAAACCTCCATACATGTTTCATCGTCATGCATGGCAGCGGAATGTACTAGATATAGATCACATCCACTACGCTGCAATGGATGGCTACCTTTGCTTCAATATCTACAAGGGTTGGATGAAGAGCAAGAGCCAAGTGTGCGGTTCAAGCAAAGAAGTATCGGCCAAGAGGAAGAGGGACAAGGACGAAGTTGAGGACGTGGACGAGGACTCCGAGTAAGGTGGCAGTGTCGTTGCTCATGGTGGTTCTAATGCAGTGTCTACCGGAATAGTTGCAAAGTTTAATTTTAGGTGTGCTTAATTTAATTTGAGGGGTGTGTTGTGCTGAGCCCCCAGCAGAACTATGTTATGTTTCTTCTTGTTACTTTAACTCTTCAGTACGTACATACTAGTATTTCTTACATTTCATCTTTTAGTTGGTATAGTACTACCACTCGTTTCTTCACATTATATATGTACAATATATATGGCCAACATCATATAGCCAGCAGTTTAGTTGTCAAAGAATTTCAGGGTGCTTAGTTTTGTCAAAGAATTCCAGGGTGCTTAGTTTTATTTGAGGGGTGGGTTGTGCTGGACACCATTATTGTGACTAGACCTTTTAATAGTACTATATGCATAATTTGGCGACGAGCGCTCTCTATATGTACCACTTTTTTTTAATTTCAAGTTTTGCTCCATGGTGCAATCCATCGATACTATTGCTGTACAAAAGTATACATTTTTTAAAAGGCTAGAGGGTGGGGCAGTCTAGCTTGGTCGGTTTCACGAGAGGCGAGGGCCTTTGTGATTTGACGGCTCATAATTTCTGGAAGGCGGGGCCTTGTGATTTGACTGCTCGTATAAATGCGCCGACGACCTGATTGAGGGGGAGCAAAGTACCGTGCGATATACTCAAGTTTTCCACTAGAGTAGTACTGCGACGGAGGAGCACGAAACACGACAGCCCAGTGACATATGGCGATAAAAAATGATCTAATTTGCTAGTCATCTCATTAGCATTGTTCTATTCATTCCCTCAAAAAAACCATTGTTCTATTCATGCCTCACAGAGAACGTGACACCTGCGG
Source organism: Triticum dicoccoides (assembly GCF_002162155.2). Lineage (NCBI taxonomy): Eukaryota > Viridiplantae > Streptophyta > Magnoliopsida > Poales > Poaceae > Triticum > Triticum dicoccoides. The sequence continues at coordinate 812,164,231 of NC_041383.1, read as the reverse complement.
CGAAACACCCGAAGCAAAAGATGAAACACGGGAGCAAAAGAAGAAGGAAGATTATCACCCCAAATGATCTAATTTTCCGCGGAGTCGTAACTGCTTCTTCATCGCCTCCACGACCTCCATTTCCTTGCGCGTCTCCTCTGCCATCTTCTTCATTCTGTCCATGACGCGGGATTTCTCGACGCGAGCCTTCATCATCTGTTCCACGGCCGCATTATGTACCTTGACAGCAGCCGGGTGCTCGATGCGGAGCTTCGCCAACTCCTCCTTCTGTTCCATGACGAGGGCCTGCAGCATCTTCATCGAGGAACTACTATTCACATGTAGCTTCTTCCAGCCGGCGTTCTTCTCCTTCAACAGGTCGATCTCATGGCAGAGCTTCGCCTTGTCCTCCTGAAGTCGCAGGATTTTGCTGGTCGCCTTCTTCTCTGAGGCAATGCTCTTCTTCAGCAGCATCACCAAGCCGGCGGTCAACTTCCCCTGCTGATTGAGCTCAGCGGGCATGTCGTCGAGGCTCTCCTTCAGCAACTCCATCAAGCCTTGGATGCACTCCTTCTGCTTATTGAGGTGCTTCTTGAGCTGATCGGGCATGCCGTCGAGGGATAATGACTCCAGCTCTGCCGGCTCGGCATGTTCGCCTCCGCGGGTAGGGCCCTGCTGGGAGCCATCGCCTGCCCGTGCAAGATCTTTCGAGGTCTCTGCGTGGTGGCGAGCCCTCTCTTTTTTCCGCAGCCTTGGTTGCCACTCCCTTGTTACGAGTAGTTCTCGACCTAGAGCTCTGCTCACCGGCCATGGCAACGACGGACGAAGAAGAAGCACTTATGAGGAGGAAAGGTAGAGTAATTTTCGGTTAGGTAGTTCCCCTTTTTATAACCTAAGTACTAGCACTTGTACTAATACCTGCATAGTGGGAACACATTCAGGTTTGGTACGTACTAGTAGGTGTGAGCAGGCTTTCGAATGTGATGGGAACAAGGTAAAGATTAATCGATGGTTTTGGTTTCGAGGCCCGAAACGGCTCCCGATGAGTTTAGCGGAACATAAATTTCAAGTACTGCACTGCTCAAATGCGTAAATATTATGTTACTGTCAAAAATTGGCACAAAATACGAAGGAGACCAATGGAAGTACTATTAGCAACCCACAATTTAACTACTCGCATGCGCGCAGTGGAGTAATAATGTCTTTCTTCCGCCCTCACGTCCACTCAATTTGCATGCGCTGTATTAATTGACCATCAATGAAGTGAACGACTTTACACACGTCAAATTATCACATGGGGTGGATCTTGGTACAAAATTGCGTCTGCCCGTGTACCCGCATGTGCGTGCGAGGGAATGAGTGCGTGTGTGGCATGGGTGCACATCTTCGCTACGTGCATGTACTGCCAGTATGGCTCAGGGAGGACGAGTACATTCTTCTAGAACCAACATCACGTCACTGTGATCAATCCACGCAAGGAGGTCGCGACAACGCCTCCACATGTGCCACGTGGCTTCATGAACTGTAAGAGCTGCCATTGGTATTCTAATTTATGTGTTTTGCACATACTCGAAGTACTAGTAAGGTACACGTGCATTGCACGCATCAGATTTTGCAACCAAATTATGAATAAATACCACACTATAGCATGTAAGCTCTGAGTCATATATGCCTGATGTAGCCCTTCGTTTAATTCTTATAGTTCATCTCATTCAAAATCAATTAGTTTTTATAAAAAATCTAAGAAGGCGGGAATAGGAAAAACATGGGATTATACTGGAATGTCGTCTTGAATCCTACAGGATTGTACGAGTGTTTGATTGTGCATAGAAAAAACGCAGAATTCTTTCAAAGAGGTTTGAGTGGATGGGATGTTTCCTATGAAATCTAGTGCAAATGAATCATATGGAAAAATTCCTATGGTTTACAATCCTACGAATCAAACAACCAAGATAGGAAAAATTCCTAAAGATTAGAATCCTCCAAAATTCCTTTGAGAATCCTTTGAATCAAAGAAGCCCTTATTCTATTTTATGATTCATGGAATTGTGCATTGTAAAGCATAAAGTAAAAACAAATAATGGCAATTCAACTAGAAAAAAAAGTTTGATCAGTTATGATACGAAAGATTCTAGAACAAAAGAGAACTACTGTTGTTTTGAGGTTTGTGCATTATGCTTAAGTTCAACCATGGAGTCTGCTAGATTGTACATGTGGCAAAATCCGGTGGGGGGCTAGAAGATGGTGCGAGGGGCCGGGTGGAGGGAGACTATGAAGGAATGCACAAGTGCGAGATCAATATTTAGAGAGAGGGGGCGAACACGTGCACTGTTGCACGCAGTGGCGGAGCCATGAAAAATAAATGAGCTAGGGGCAAGCATTGCTAATCCTTTACGAGGAGGGTCAATTCATGAACTTAAACCATTTTTAGCAGCAATTGTATAATGATCACATTCATATTAGCCTCGATATATAGT
>NC_041383.1:812128051-812161577 GCF_002162155.2 Triticum dicoccoides | reverse complement strand
GCAGGGCCCTTACTGCCCCTGTCTTCACCATTGTGCACGCGTCTGAGAGATGAAGCGAAAGGCATGGATGATGAGAGGGGGACATTGGATATATAATTAATGTGGGTGTATTAGCTATATATGTTAATCCTATATAGAGAGGTATAGATTGATCGATGTGGACGTGGGAAAGAGGGTGAGACCTCACTGGATATATCGATTGATCAGTTTGTGTGGAAAACTATGAAAGACCTAGCTATATACACACATACATAGAGGAACATCGATCGTTGCGCATGCACACGTGAGAGATAAAGAATGCCCGATATGATTGAGAGGGGGATGTGTGTGGGTGTGTGCCTTCATGGGAGACCGACCTGAAGAAAAAGATTGCATGCGTGTGATGGATAATGCCGACTGGTAGTGTGTGTGCATGCATGCACGAGAGAAATTTAGTGGTACAATTATAAAGAGAAGACTACTGTGTGGGTGTAAAAGAATAGGTGAGGTCATTATCAATGTAAAGTTGAATTCAAATATTTGAATAAGAGATCTTGATGTTTGAAACCCATGCATGCATGAATATAACGGAGATATGCGCAGTGCGATTTGGAAACGAGCATGTTGTAATGTATACACATTGAACAAGGTCAGACTGATTTGAATTTGAGATACCGATGGCAGACATCATTTGGCCACGTCGCATCCGTGCATGGACACACTATTCTAATTGGAGATGATGGGCGGCTTTCACATCACATATCTATATCTATACCCTATATATATATAATATTTTATATTTTTTATATTGTGTGCGGGTAACTTTAACTTTGAAAGATGGTCGTTGGATGAGGCGAATCCGATGGTCCAAATATGGCAAATTTGAGCACTACTGGTCGTTGGATATCATCTAGATTCCACCAGATTTCGCCACATGTATAATCTAAAAGACTCCATGGTTGAACTTAAACATAATGCACAAACATCAAAACACAAGCACTTCTTATTTGTTCTAGAATCTTCCGTATCATAATTGCGCAAATGTTTTCTACATGATTTGCCATTATCTGTTTTTACTTTATGTCTTACAACGCACAATTCCATGAATCTTAAAATAGATTAGCTTTCTTATAAAAACTAGATGATTTTGAATGAAATGAACAATAAGAATTAAACGAACATCTACATCATGCATATATGACTCAAAGCTTGCATGCTATAATGTGGTATTTATTCATAATTTGGTTGCCAAATCTCATGCGTGCAATGCACGTGTACCTTACTCTAGTCTAAATGGTGTTTGTGTGCGTGTGTTGTGCATGTTGAGGTGCAAATTGTCTTTTTTTGGGGTACACGTTAAGCTCGTTCTTCCGAAATTTCAAGCCGCGCCTTGTTATGCCGAAAATTAAAGCTACCATCTCTGTCTATCGTGCTGCGAAACTCCCGCCTCTTCAACCCGCGCCTTGTTAGCCCCAAATATTTAAGATATATCTTTGTCTCATTGTGCTCCGACAACTCCCTCCATCTCAACCCACGCCTTGCTATTCCAAAATTATAACGCGCGCGAAAACTCCCACCTCCTGTGAAATCCCGACACGCGAAATGCCCGTGGTACCCCTGAACCGAAATAACCGCCTCAAATCGGTGGTGGTACTTTCATAACTTACCCCACATTTCGGACAAGCGCGTCTCTAAGCCATGGTTCCCCACTGCCATCCCATCCGCCCACCCATTCGTACACCGAGGCCGCGAAAACCCGCGACGAAACCCCACACGCTGCTCCGTCCGCCACCCAGCTGGAGCCTCTTCCCCGACGATGTCGTCCACAACAACACCTCGACGTCCCTCATCCACCGTACCGGATGAGGATCTGTCGTCGATCTCGTGGTCCCGCCGGTTCAGCCACCCCGTCCTCCACCTCCAAGGAGCTGCCCCGACGTTCCCCTCGTCTTTCGCGCCACCTCCATTCCCACACCACCGTCTTCACCTGCACCACCGGAAGAGCATCATCATCACCGTTTCCTTGGATGAAGCTGCGGCCTAATCGGCGCCACCAAAGAGGTTGTACACTAATCGCCGCATTTTCTTCTTGATTCAATCTCACGGTGTTGCCGGCGCTAGGTCCCGAGCCGACACGGCGCGGCTCCATCCATGGCGGCATCGCCGGCCACATCAGTAGGAGCTGCTGCTGCTTTAGCTCTCGCTCGCGCTGCTGCTCTGCTCTTGCTCTCAGTCCCCTGCCTGGTCTGCTCTTGCTATTTCTCTTACTCGTGCTGCTGCTCGCCGGAGAGGTACCCCACTATCTATCTTAGGGTTCATGATGGGGGCGGTGGTCGCCGGCGGTGGCGGGGCGTTGGCAAGGCGGTGGTGTGGGGATCACCGGAGAAAAAGCTCGGCATGCGGGGGGGCTGCTAAAGGGATGGACGGGGCGGCGGCGGACTAGCGGTGGGGAGTGTTTTCGGGGCGGGTGGGGCGGCGCACCGCTGGCCGCGGGCGGCGGGGGGTTGCTGTTTGGCCGGTGGTGGCTTGCGGCTCAGGGGGGTGGAGGTTGAAGATGAACTGTAGGCCCTTGATTTCGTATCCAACGGCTGCAAAATCGACTGACCAGAGATGAAAAAGTCAGTCGACCGACGTGTAGCCTCACCTTGCTAGTGCGTTCAGTTTTGACAGCAAAATTCAGTTTCGACAGCAAAATTCTATTTCGACAGTTAAGTTCAGTTTCGACAGTTAAGTTCAATTTCGACAGTTAAGTTCAGAGATGAGCGGCTGATGTATTTTACATCTAGCACTTTGTAGTTATGTATATTACATCATGTATGGGAGATGCTATTAGAATTCCACTCAGGTTAACGTTGTTCGTTGTCTCTCTTGTCCTGCTTCAGCCTCGGCGTCGTACAACTCACCGGAGCTGCTCCAACGACGAAACCCTCCATCACAACGGAGCAGTACCTCGGGCTCCATCTCCAGACGCCTAAGATCTTCTTCCCCTCCTCTGACAGCCAAGTCAGCCGGAGCATCCTCACCGGCCAACCCAATCACGCTGAGATCGACATGGCTTCGCCAAAGAGGTTGTACACTTGTTGCATCTCTTTATATTATCCACTGAGCACTCGTAGTAACAGGAAATGATTTTCTAACCTAGACAAAGTTGTCTACAACGGGGTTCTCAGCTCCCTTTCTATCAATAATATGCTAATCAAATTCTTGTAACAAAAGAACCCATCTAATAAGTCTAGGTTTAACATATTTGTTTTCCATAATGTATTTAATAGCAGCATGATTAGTGTGGACAGTTACTTTGGAATCAACAATATAAGGTCCGAACTTATCACAAAAAAAACAAATGCTAAAAATTCTTTTTCAGTAGTAGCATAATTTCTCTGGGCACTGTCTAGAGTTTTACTAACATGTTATAATTTCTTATCAACTCTTTGTCCTAGAACAGCGCCAACAGCATAATCACTAGCATGACACATAATTTCAAAGGGTAAGTTCCAATCAGGTGGCTGAACAATAGGTGCAGAAATCAAGGCTTTCTTAAGTATTTCAAATGCTTCTACACAATCATCATCAAAAACAAAAGGAACATCCTTTTGCAAGAGACTAGTGAGAGGCCTAGAAATTTTAGAGAAGTCTTTAATAAACCTCCTATAGAAACCAACATGACCAAGGAAACTTCTTATACCTTTGATATCTTTAGGACACAACATCTTTTCAATAGCATCAACTTTAGCTTTATCAACGTCAATACCTCTTTCAGAAATTTTATGCCCCGAGACAATACCTTCATTAACCATAAAGTGGCACTTCTCCCAATTCAAGACAAGATTAGTTTCTTCGCATCTCTGCAAAACTCGATCAAGGTTGCTTAAGCAATCATCAAAAGAAGTTCCATAAACGGAGAAACTATCCACGAAAACCTCAATAATCTTTTCACAAAAGTCAGAGAATATAGCAGTCATACATCTTTGAAAGGTAGCATGTGCACTGCATAAACCAAAAGGCATACGTCTATAAGCAAAGGTACCGAAAGGGCAAGTAAAAGTTGTCTTCTCCTGATCCTCTTTTGACACAGGTATTTGAGAGAAACAAGAATAACCATCTAGGAAGCAAACAATTGTATGTTTAGATAGTCTTTCTAGAATTTGACCAATAAAAGGTAGAGGGTAATGATCTTTTCTAGTAGCTTTATTTAATTTGTGGAAATTAGTTACCATTCTATAACCTGTAACAATTCTTTGTGGGATATATTCATTTTTATCATTAGGAACAACAGTAATACCTCCCTTCTTGGACATAATGAACGGGACTTACCCACTGACTATCAGCAATAGGATAAATTATACCTGCTTCCAAAAGTTTACCACTTCTTTCATCTTAGGATTTTACCATCGTTGGTGATCGACAACTGGTATAGCATCTTTCTCCAAAAAAAATTGTGCTGGCATAGAGTGGGACTAATGCCCTTAAGATCATCGAGAGTATATCCAATAGCAGCACAATACTTCTTCAGATTTTTCCATAATTTCTCTTCTTCATGCTCTGAAAGGTTAGCACTGATAATAACAGGATATATCTTATTTTCATCAAGATAAGCATACTTAAGAGTATCAGGTAATTGTTTAAGCTCAAACACGAGATCTCCCTTGAGTGGAGGAGGATCTCCAAGAATTTCAACAGGCAAATTATGTTTCAAAATAGGTCCTTGCTTAAAGAATACTTCATCTATTTCCCTTCTTTCATTCATAAACATATCATTTTCATGGTCTAGCAAGTATTGTAATAAAGGATCATTAGGAGGCACGGTAATAGAAGCAAGATCAATAATTTCATCCTTACTAGGCAATTCTTTATCATGGGGTTGTCTATGAAATTTAGAGAAATTAAAATCATGAGACATATCCCCTAACCCAACAGTAACAATATCTTTCTCGTAGTCTATCTTAGCATTAACAGTATTCAAGAAGGTTCTGCCAAATATAGTGGGATAAAAGTCATCTTGTGGGGAACCAAGAACAAGAAAAACAGTAAGATATTTAATTTTCCCACACAAGACTTCAACATCTCTAACAATCCCAACTGGTGAAATAGTATCTCTGTTGGCAGGCTTAATAGTAACATCAATGCCTTCTATCTCAGCAGGTGCAATATCGTGCATAGTTTCTTTGTATAAGGAATGAGGAATTGCACTTGCACTAGCACCCATATCACATAAGCCATGATAAAAATGATATCCTATTTTAACAAAAACAATAGGCATGCCAACAACAGGTCTATGTTTACCTTTAGTATCAGGTTTAGCAATTCTAGCAGCTTCATCACAAAAATAAATAACATGCCTATCAATATTATCGACCAAGAGATATTTAACCATAGCAATAGTAGGTTTGACTTTAATTTGTTCAGGGGGTGTAGGTGTTCTAGTATAACTCTTATTCAGGGGTCTTTAGCATGATCCTTTATTCTAACAGGGAAAGGTGGTTTCTCAATATAAGTAGTAGGAATAATAGGATCAACATTATAAGTAATAGTTTCTTTTTCAACTTTAATAGGTTCTACTACTTTCACTTCAATGGGAGGATGATATTTAAACCACTTCTCTTTAGGGAGATCAACATGAGTAGCAAATGATTCACAGAAGGAAGCTACTATCTCAGAGTCAAGTCCATATTTAGTGCTAAAATCATGAAAAGCATCAGTATCCATAAAAGATTTAATACAATCAAACTTAGGGGTTATACCTGACTCCTCACCTTCGCTGAGTTCCCAATCTTCAGAGTTTCATTTAATTCTTTCCAATAAATCCCATTTGAATTCAATAGTCTTCATCATAAAAGAACAAGTACAAGAAGTATCTAGCATGGAGCGATCATTATGAGAAAGCCGAGCATAAAAGTTTTGAATAATAATTTCTCTCGAGAGCTCATGATTGGGGCATGAATATAACATTGACTTAAGCCTCCCCCAAGCTTGAGAGATACTTTCTCCTTCACAAGACCTAAAATTATATATATAATTCCGATCACAATGAACTAGATGCATAGGATAAAACTTCTAGTGAAATTCCAATTTCAATCGGTTGTAGTTCCGTGATCCAATATCATCACATAGCTTATACCATTTCAATTCCTTTCCCTTCAAAGATAAAGGGAATACCTTCTTCTTGACAACATCCTCGGGCATACCTGCAAGCTTAAATAATCTGCAGACTTCATCCACATAGATTAGGTGCATATCGGGATGTAATGTTCCATCTCCTGTATAAGGATTAGCTATCGGTTTCTCTATCATATCCGAAGGAATTTCAAAGTAAATATTTTCAGTAGATTCAGTAGGTTGAGGAGAAACTCTTTGCTCTTTTGGTCGGGGTGAAGATACCCCAAACAAGCCCCTCAAAGGATTATTTTCCATAGTAACAAGTGACAGTAAATTTCAGCACACTATATAAATGTTTCCTTACCAAAGCCGCATCACTCCCCAGCAACGGTGCCAGAAAAGAGTCTTGATGACCCACAAGTATAGGGGATCTATCGTAGTCCTTCTGATAAGTAAGAGTGTCGAACCCAATGAGGAGCAGAAGGAAATGACAAGCGGTTTTCACCAAGGTATTCTCTGCAAGCACAGATATTATCGGTAACAGATAGTTTTGTGATAAGGTAATTCATAATGGGTAACAAGTAACAAGAGTAAACAAGGTGCAGCAAGGTGGCCTAATCCTTTTTGTAGAAAAGGACAATCCTGGACGAACGCTTATATAAAGAAAAGCGCTCCTGAGGACACATGGGAATTATTGTCAAGCTAGCTTTCATCATGCTCATATGATTCGCGTTTGTTACTTTGATAATTTGATATGTGGGTGGACCGGTGCTTCGGTGCTGTCCTTCCTTGGACAATCCTCCCACTTATGATTAACTCCTCTCGCAATCATCCACAACTACAAAAGAAGAATTAAGGTAAACCTAACCATAGCATGAAACATATGGATCCAAATCAGCCCCTTATGAAGCAACGCATAAACTAGGGTTTAAGCTTCTGTCACTCTAGCAACCCATCATCTACTTATTACTTCTCAATGCCTTCCCCTATACCCAAATCATGGTGAATTGTCATGTAGTCGATGTTCACATAACACCACTAGAGGAGAGACAACATACATCTCATCAAAATATCGAACGAATACCAAATTCACATGATTACTTATAACAAGACTTCTCCCATGTCCTTAGGAACAAACGTAACTACTCACAAATCATATTCATGTTCATAATCAGAGGGGTATTGAATAGCATTAAGGATGTGAACATATGATCTTCCACCGAATAAACCAACTAGCATCAACTACAAGGAGTAATCAACACTACTAGCAACCCACACGTACCAATTGAGCTTTTGAGACAAAGATCGGATACAAGAGATGAACTAGGGTTTGAGAGGATATGGTGCTGGTGAAGATGTTGATGGAGATTGACCCCCTCTTGATGAGAGGATCGATGGTGATGACAATGGCGATGATTTTCCTCTCCCAGAGGGATGTTTCCCCCGCAGAACAGCTCCGCTGGAGCCCTAGATTGGTCCTGCCCAGGTTCCGCCTCGAGATGGCGATGCTTTGTCCCGAAAGCTTCTCTGTGATTTTTTCTAGGGTAAAAGACACCATATAGCAGAAGATGGGAGTCGGGGGCCTACCAGGGGACCCATGAGGCAGGGGGCGCGCCCAGGGGGTAGGGCGTGCCCTCCACCCTCGTGGCTGACTGGTGGCCCCCCTCTGGTGCTTTCTTCACCCAATATTTTTAATATATTCCAAAGTTGGTCTCTGTCAAGTTTCAGGACTTTTGGAGTTGTGCAGAATAGGTCTCTAATATTTTCTCCTTTTCTAGTCCAGAATTCCAGCTGCCGGCATTCTCCCTCTTCATGTAAACCTTATAAAAGAAGAGAGAAAAGTCATAAGTATTGTGACATAACGTGTAATAACAACCCATAATGCAATAAATATTGATATAAAAGCATGATGCAAAATGGACATATCAATTACCTTGTCTTCTCCTTTGAATAAATGTTTGCAGATTCTAGCTTAGTCCAATGCAGGTGCAATATTATTATTATTCACTCTGTTCGGTCATGCAAGTGAAAGGCAATGATGACGATATATGATGAAATGATTGAGATGAGGAAAAGCTAGTATAAACTCGACCTATCTTGTTTTTGTAAATATGATTAGCTCATCGTTCTTGATTCAACCATTATGAATGAAGCATGTTTGCAATGAAAGTTAGAGATTATAGTTACTCATGCCATGCTTAATTAGCTAGGAGTTTATAATGGTTTGCCTTGCGTGCCAACATGCTTTAAAAATGGTTGTGATGTAGTATGATAGGATGGTATCCTCCTTTGAATGATTCGAGTGGCTTGACTTGGCACATGTTCATGCATGTAGTTTAAACAAAATCAACATAGACTCCACGATATTTATCTTCATGGTGATCTATATTCTACTCATGCTTGCACTCAGTGTTGGTTAATCTCAATGCATGTTTATGACTGTTGTCGCTCTCTAGTTAGTCACTCCCTAGTCTTTTGCTAGGATTCACTTATAATAAGCGGGAATATTGCTTCTGCATCCACTTCCATAAACCCAAAGTTGTTCCATATGAGTCCAGCATACCTACCTATATGAGGTATTTACCTGCCGTTCCAAGTAAATTTGCATGTGCCAAACTTTAAACCTTCAGATTATAATCTGTTTCATATGCCCGAATCGCTCATGTAGCGACTGGGGGATGTCTGTATCTTCCATGCTAGGTGGGTTATTCTCATGACGAGTGGACTCCGCTCGTCATTCACGAGAAAGTGGTTGTAATCAGGATGCCCAGTTCCATGCTCAAATCAAATCAAATTATAACTTCAAACAAACTCCCCCAGGATTGTTGTTAGTTGGACGATACGCGTTGTTTCAGACCAGTCGTGGAATGTGCTTGTTGGTGGTGGGGGAGCAAAAACTTTAACATTTTGTTTGGGAACCACCTATAATGTATCTAGTATGGAAGACACCGAGATCTCTTGGTTGTTATGTTGACAATGAAAGCATACCGCTCAAAATATTATTTATCTCTATTTCAAAAACTCGAGCTCTGGCACCTCTGCAAATCTCTGCTTCGCTCAGCGAAGGGCCTATCTATTTACTTTTATTGCTGAGTCATCATCCTCTTATAAAAAGCACCAGTTAGAGAGCACCACTATCATTTGTATGCTTTGTTATTAATTGATATTGAGTATGACTGTAACATCCCAAAATTATAAATTTTGGAATGTTACGTAAAATAAATAATTTTGATTGTTTCTTTGATTGTTGTGTGTATGATTGAGTGAAATTGAGTGGAACTTGAAACTTTTTGAAAGTTGAATGAGAGGGAATAAAAAGACTTTCCCAAAACTTTCATTTATGCAATGTGATGTCCAGGAATTCAAATAATTTCATCACAAACCCTAGAGTGAAGATCACATGAGTTCTTCCATCAAAGAAATAAAAAGGGATTTGAAAATGATTTGAATTCCATTTGAAATAGTATTAAACCAGGTACTTCATGCCACTCAAGGATTTTCATGAGGGAAGATAACATGACTTCTTCAAAATTGAAATAGAGTGGGAAGTAGGAGGCCACATTAAAAATGGCATTTGAGCCACTTTTGGAAATACTCCATATGGGTTTCAAAATCTTTTCCAAATATATTTTAAAAAATAAATAAAGAGAGAAGGTAATAGGACTCCTTCAATTAATGGAAATAAAAATGGGAAATGAATGTTGGAACCAATACAAAATGGTTTAAAAAATATTTGAATCCAATTCGAATAACCATTTTGGATTTTATTGAATTTTTCTTTATTTGATTTTTTAAAATTATTTTTCTCCTAGAAATAAATAAATGGAAAATAGGGTAAAATGATTCCCTAGAGTACAAAAGTGGAGAAAAATAAATTTTGAATCATTTTGGTATTTTAAAAATGATTTTTATTGGGTTTTATTGCACCAGTAACACTGTTTAGTTTATTTGAACTTTTATAGATTTTAGCTGACTCTGGAAAATAGTTCACACTTTAGGATTTCTTTTTCTGAACATTTTGATATATAATATGACTATATATAATTTCTGTATATTTTGCTTTTCCAGTTGTTTTCCTGTCTGTCTTTTTTTTAAGAAAAATTCCCGCCGACTGGGCCGGCCCAGCTCGCCCGCCAGGCCTCGGCCCAGCCAATGCGCCCACACGCCCCGCTCGTCCTCGATACCGAGATGGTGTCCGGCCGGCGTACGCCATCGCCACCGTGACCGAGGAGGACTTCTCCTCCTTGTTGCCCCTCCTCCAAGCCACGCCTCCCCGGCCCGATGGCAACGGGTAGGGTATGGGCGGGTACAACCTCATTCTGCCCAAACCCACACCCATCAAAATTGTCTATACCCACCCACTTCAATATCCATGGGTATAAATTAACACCCATGCCCATACCCGTCGGGTATCCTATACCCAATGGGTACCCAGTGAGTACAATATATAACATTTAAATTTTCGAAAAGTAGAGAAATGATTTTAAAAATCATGTGATGATGGGCGAGCAGTATATCACTAACATGGCCTCCTCATGTGGGTGGCCACTTGGAGCCATCAAGATAGTATGAGGAATGATTGGTAGAAGCAGACGCAGTCACAGGCCGCGGTGGGGATTGGGGATTGCTTGATCGAGAGTTGGACAACAGTCCAATACAGAAGAGTTGATATTTCATCTTTTTGAGGAGTCACATAGGACGTATGAGGAGTGGCGATCAAGTGATTATGGGCCTATGAGCTATGGACACTTTAAGGAATGTGAGATCTAGGGTTGGGTCATAGTTGTTGGATGTTGACCCACATGCCATAGGAATTATTTTCATTTATTATTATATCTTGGGTATCCATTGGGTTACCCATGGGCAAAAGTTCATACCCATGCCCTACCCATATATTTTGCGGGTATGCCCTACCCATATATTTTGCGGGTATGGATACCCATTACCCGTGGGTACAAAATCTCTCCAAGTCTTGCCCATGTCCGTTGTTTTCGGGTAGGGTACCCGCGGGTACCCATACCCATGGGCAAAACGGCCATCCCTACCTCTCTCCTCCTCACCGCAGCAACCGCCGCAAGCCTCGCTGCCGACGCCGGATCTCGTCACCGCTTATCGCGTCGCCCTCCCCGACCGCTGAGCCGCCCTAAAAGACTGTCGGAGCCATTGCCCGAAAGTCACCGCCGTCCGCCTCACCGCTGAACGTTCGTTCGTTAGATCTCTGTAGTGGACGTTCATCCGTTAGTTTTTTCTTTCTTCTGCCAGGGACCTATTTGCTAGTGTTTTCTTTGCAGATCAGTCCCTGTTTTTCAAACTAGCATAGTTTCTAAACCGTTTGTCCAAATTCAGCGAAACCAACGCCAAAATCTTCAGCATGATCTCATCTATCCATAAAACCAACTTAAAAATATTTTTGACAGTTTTAAAATTTGAATTCAAGCAGATTTGAATTTGAACTTCTTTTGATCGTAACTTGAGTTTCGTAACTCCGATATGAGTGATTCTTTTTGCAAATCAAAGCTCTTGACATGTACTTTCTGTTAAGATCAAAATCATATAATTTTGCTATTTTAAATTTTTTGTTTCTGTCTAGAAGCTTTAATTGATGATTTTTTAATTTTCCGAAATATTTTTCTTCGTTCTTTTGGATCTTTGAGTGATTGCTTATGTGTGCAAATAATTCCTTGCTTATGATAGATTGATCGGAGTGTGGCGTGTAGAACTACCAGAATTATGAGTGTGAAGGATCTTCATCAATAGTACAAGGCAAGTTCACACTTTGATCATACTTTTATACCCAGTTTTACAATGCATTAGTTTCACCCTCAAAGATTACATGAGTAGGATTGGGAACATGTGGTTTTGCTATGTAGTTCATGAGGTAGGAACCTATTAACTTTGATCACCCCAGTAATATATGTTATGCTCATAAATTGCTTAGCCATGCTCGTAGACGGGGATTGGTATGTGAGATTCATGAAAGTTGCAAGAGTAATGAAAACTAAGGGAAAATTAAGGTGGCAACTTTAATACACATCTGGGTGGATTGTTTGTGGCACCTGGAGAAACATGTGTTTGCCCAAGGGAATCTCAGAGTACCGTGTGATTACCCTAGGTCCGCCACCCAGGCTCAACGGGATCATACGATATTTCATGCCTAGAAACTTCCATGTGCAGCCACGAGCCATTATGGGCTCTGGCATAGTTGAGTAAGTTATGGGAAACCTTTCCATGATAGGCTAGCAGATGTAGGGGGATTTTAGGTGCATCGCCTATCTATCGGTTAAGGGGGCCTCTTCAAAAAGACTATGTCTCGATCATCCGGTTCTCAAACATCAGGGAGTGCAAGGAATTGAATGGAGGAGATCGAGTCTTGTGGGGAAAAGTGCGCAAACCTCTGCTGAGTGTACAAACTAATCATGATTAATCGTGTCCCCGGTTATGGACAACTTTGAGTATCTAGAAGTGGATTATTGCTTGATCTCATCACTCTTTAATTAATGAATTGGGTTATTAATTATACTTGGTAAATTTTGGGATTGAATTGGAGGAACCTTCTCAATATTGGCATAAACTTAGTAGTAAAAAAATTATTCCTTTGTTGTAGGGAAAAATTAGTTTATGCAAAATTAAACTTAGAGCCTCCACCAGCCAAATATGCATATAGAGATAGATATTTTCATTATTATTCTATGGTGTGCAATTGCAAGTACATTCAATGTATTGACCTACATGGCTGCAACGTCTCATGTTGCAGGAATCACATGACGAGTAAGTGATACATTAGGGTTACGATGTCTACGCTCAACTTTGCCGTTGGTGTCATTGGGACTCCACAACTTTGTTGTTACATCCGCTATATGGATCAAGGTAATAGTATTTACGTTACTTTTTTACATGTGATTGCACTCTGTTATAAATCCTCGAGTACTGTGTGTGTCAGCATACCGATCCAGGGATGACACTTAAGCACAGAGACTTGATCCATTTGGGCCGGATCGCTACAAGATGGTATCAGAGCACATGTTGACTATAGGACGTGACCCCTAGAAACTTGCAAGCCCCTAGGAAAGGATTTCTCTAAAACTTTATTTTCAAAAGAGATCCCTTAACTCTCATCTTTTCTAAGCTTTACCAAGTACTTTCCTCTCATCTCAAATAATTAGACTATACCACTTTCCCCTTTTGACCACATGGAGATTCAACTGATGAGCCCAATCTGAGAAGGACAAGATTCAGACAACTAAGACCACTCCAGAATAAAGAGGATTTCACCATGCATTAGAAGTGTTGAAGCTACAACAGTGGATACTCTGAAGAGTTTGACGACTTTGAAGATTTATTGACCTTTAGAAGACCAAACCCCTCTTATATACTTACGTTAGATGCGACGATTGTGAGTTGTCATTTGTTTGATGTTTTTCTGACGACCGAAAAATAAAACCCGTCTCTTCAAAACTATTGTTTGTATGGTGTGTATCCCTCTCTATCTCTCTTATCTCACCCCAAAATCCTTGGAACCAATAGAGGATGAATGAAGATGGACTTGTATTCTCTGGACCGATGACCCAGCCGGAGGCAGAGCTATGGACATAAAACATTGAGGATCACTTCAGGAAAAATTTGATTGCAAGGAAGTATGAGGTTCAATACGCTCTTCAGTACCTTATAAAAAGTGCTGCAACATGGTGGAAAATGCATCAAGCCATACAAGGATGTATGGAGCAAAAAGTTGGGAGGAATTCAAGAAGATTCTGTTGAAATCCCGTCTCATCCGAAAGCATGGTGATAACCCGAAGAAGAAACCTTGTGCCTGTAGGATTTGTGGAGAGATAGGACACACCCAGGAGGAGCACAAGGATGAATGCCCTCATTGTGAAGAAAGTCACCCAGCTGAAGAATGCCCAACTAGGCAGATTACTTGTTTCTTGTGTGAAGGGACTACACACTACCCTGCTCAGTGTCACATTTACCCCATGGTACAACAAACTATCCAACAGAAGAAAGAAGCAATGAAAGGAGCCATTAGGGGAATTTTAGAAAAAACCCCGATGAATGAAGATTTTGAGGACACACCCGAAGAAGACACAATTAAACCTTGCATCAAGTCATGCAATTCATGTGGAGAAGAAGGACACATCTCCCAGAATTGTCCGAAGGAGGATCTAGTAGAATTCCCGACAGAGGAAGTAGAGTATGACCCACAAGAGATAGAAGCCCAAATTGGTACGAAAAGGTCCAGGAAGAGAAATAGAATGTATCCCAACAACAACCTAATTTCTACAAAGGACCTAAGTCATATCACGTGTTTTAGGTGCAAAGATCGAGGGCACTACTTTAGCGGTTGCCCAAAACGGAAGCCGAGGACCCAAGGAGGCTATGTAATCACAAGGAAACCTCGAGACTTGTCAGAAGTAATATAATATGTTTCCACTGTAATGAAGCAGGGCACTTTTCTAGAGATTGTTCCAATGAGAAGGAGACTTGTGCTAAATAGTTGAGTATAAAAAGAAATATAGTAGTAGTAAGAGCATTTATTTGTATATTGAGGTGTTGAGTTGAGACATGTAATGGAAATATAGGAGATTGTAATAATTGAGAATCAATAAGGATAGCATCATTGGTATTGATTTGGATTTTATGAGTTGTTACAATATAGGCAATGAGTGAAATCATGATACATGGAATAAGATTTTGAACAACCGAGTGTCTAATCATTTTATGGGTGGTAGAACCCAACACCATTACCAATACAACAACTAGTGGTTGGCTACGTCAGACGTTGGAATGGACCACTCAATGATGAGTCTGAGTAATTATAGCTTAGTTTTGTACCAACAGAAGGAAGAGAGACAATACAACTGGATGGATTTAAGAATGCTAGGAAGCTGGATGTTGGAATAATGATCGGTTGCAACCCGGTGATGATCAAATGGGCCATAACCCACAGGCTGCAGGACCTGACAAGAAGCAAGCACACTCTTGTTGAAGGAAAAACCCTAGAAGAAGTTACGACTTTATCAACAGATGGTCTTATAGGAGTTACGCAAAACTTGAGAGATGAAAGAAACGATAGATGTTTGTTTGGCTTGCAGAATCAATGGAGTTATCCGAACTTAGTTCATCGACAAGAGAAATTTTGCAATGCTGGTGAGGATGACCAAGTGTTAGAATCCGAGATTCACTAAACCATATATAAGGTAATGATTTGGGTGCGGAATGGATTGATCACCATGCCGATTTACTCTTATTATTCGCCTGTCCTATATGGGATGGTAAATCTGAGTGACTTACCTATAGTAGAGAGACGACGATATTAAGCCTAATTGAACCTTAGAATGGTATGACAATTTCCCCTTGCACAAGGCAGTTGTTGCCTATCGTAGGTCATACGGTGAGAATGAAGCCTAGACCCACTTTCTGCAGGAGAAACCATAAATTGATGACCACCATGAGATATCGATAGTTGTTTAGTATTGGTGCCAGACCTGTCAGCTAAGAAGACCCAGTCTCCAAAGAACCTTACCAAGATGAAAGGACACAAGAATTTAGGAAAAGGTTATGCCACTACCAGGAGAGCCTAGAGTAGGAATTCTCCCGAGAATCTCAGAAGACTGACCCTGTCAACAATAAGGATGGAGGATATGAGTTTGATGGAACTGTAACCATGTTTCTAAGGGTGGTAGCACCCCAAACCTTCAGGACAATCAATGGATTTTGAGGAGACCCTCAAACCTACCCTATTTCTTGCTAGTCTCTCCGAATCTCGAGTGCGAGATTCATTTTAAGGGTGTTAGGTTTGTAACATCCCAAAATTCTAAATTTTGGAGTGTTATATTAAGTAAATAACTTTGATTGTTTGTTTGATTGTTGTGTGAATGACTGAGTGAAATTGAGTGGAACTTGAAACTTTTTGAAAGTTGAATGAGAGGGAATAAAAGGACTTTCCCAAAACTTTCATTTATGCAATGTGATGTTCAGGAATTCAAATTCATTTCATCACACACCCTACAGTGAAGATCACATGACTTCTTCCATCAAAGAAATAAAAAGGGATTTGAAAATGATTTGAATTCCATTTGAAATAATATCAAAACAGGTACTTCATGCCACTCAAGGATTTTCATGAGGGAAGATAACATGACTTCTTGAAAATTGAAATAGAGTGGAAAGTAGGAGGCAACATTCAAAATAGCATTTGAGCCACTTTTGGAAATACTCCATATGGGTTTCAAAATCTTTTCCAAATATATTTTAAAAATAAATAAAGAGAGAAGGTAATAGGACTCCTTCAATTAATGGATATAAAAATGGGAAATGAATGTTGGAACCAATTCAAAATGGTTTGAAAAATATTTGAATCCAATTGGAATAACCATTTTGGATTTTATTGAATTTTTCTCTATTTGATTTTTTTAAAATTATTTTTCTCCTACAAATAAATAAACAGAAAATTGGGTCAATTGAATCCCTAGAGTAGAAAAGTGGAGAAAATAAATTTGAAATCATTTTGGTATTTTAAAAATGATTTTTATTGGGTTTTATTGCACCAGTAGCAGTAGCACTGTTTAGTTTATTTGAGTTTTTGTAGATTTTAGTTGACTCTGAGAAATAGGTCACGTTTTAGGATTTATTTTTCTGAACAATTTGATATATAATATGACTATATATAATTTCCATATATTTTGCTTTTCCAGTTGTTTTCTTGTCTGTCTTTTTAAAAAAAAACTTCCCGCCGACTGGGCCGGCCTAGCTCGCCAGCCAAGCCTCGGCCAGCCAGCGTGCCCGCGCGCCCCGCTCGTCCCTGACACCGAGCCGGTGTCCGGCCGGCGTACGCCACCGCCGCCGTGACCGAGGAGGACTTCTCCTCCTTGTTACCCCTCCTCCAAGCCATGCCTCCCTGGCCCCCTCTGTCCTCCTCACCGCCACCGCTGCCACCGCACACGCCGGCCGCAGCCAAAGCCGCCACCGCCGCCTCAAGCCGCCGCCGACGACGCCAGATCTCATCACCGCTCGTCGCACCGCCCTCCCTGACCTCTCCACCGCCCTAGAAGACCGCAGGAGCCGCCGGAGCCGCCGTCCGCCTCGCCACCGACGACCGCCGCCGCGGTAATGCCCCAGCTCTTATCATCCATAGGATCCCCATCCGACAGTTAGGGATAATTCTGCTTTTCTTTCCGTTCTCTCTATTTAGTGAAAGTTCATTCGTTAGATCTCTATAGTGGACGTTCGTCCGTTAGTTTTTTCTTTCTTCTGCCAGGGACCTATTTGCTAGTATTTTCTTTGCAGATCAGTCCCTATTTTTGAAACTAGCATAGTTTCTAAACCGTTTGTCCAAACTCAACGAAACCGATGCCAAAATCTTCAGCATGAACTCATCTATCTAGAAAATCAACTTAAAAATATTTTTGATAGTTTTAAAATTTGAATTCAATCAGATTTGAATTTGAACTTATTTTGATCGTAACTTGAGTTCCGCAACTCCAATTTGAGTGACTCCTTTTGCAAATCGAAGCTCTTGACATGTACTTTCTGTTAAGATAAAAATCATATAATTTTGCTACTATTAAAAATATATTTTTGTCTAGAAGCTTTATTTGATGGTTTTGAAGTTTTCCAAAGTATTTTTCTTCGTTCTTTTGGATCTTTGAGTGATTGCTTATGTGTGCAAATAATTCCTTGCTTATGATAGATTGATCGCAGTGTGACATGTAGAACTACTAGAATTATGAGTGCGAAGGATCTTCATCAATAGTACAAGGCAAGTTCACACTTTGATCGTACTTTTATACCCAGTTTTACAATGCATTAGTTTCACCCTCAAAGATTGCATGAGTAGGATTGAGAACATGTGGTTTTGCTATGTAGTTCATGAGGTAGGAACCTATTAACTTTGATCACCCCAGGAATATACGTTATGTTCATAAATTGCTTAGCCATGCTCGTAGACGGGGATTGGTATGTGAGATTCATGAAAGTTGAGAGAGTAATTACAACTAAGGGAAAATTAAGGTGGCAACTTTAATACACATCTGGGTGGATTGTTTGGGGCACCTGGAGAAACCAGTGTTTGCCCAAGGGAATCCCAGAGTACCCGTGTGATTACCATAGGTCCGCCACCCAAGCTCAAAGGGGTCATACGATATTTCATGCCTAGAAACTTTTGTGTGCAGCCACAAGCCATTATGGGCTCTAGCATAGTTGAGTAAGTTGTGGGAAACCTTTCCATGATAGGCTAGCAGATGTAGGGGAATTTTAGGTGTACCGGCCTATCTATCGGTTAAGCGGACCTCTTATGAAAGACTATGTCTCGATCATCCGGTTCTCAAACATCAGGCAATGCGAGGAATTCAACGGAGGAGATCGAGTCTTGTGGGGAAAACTGCGCAAACCTCTGCAGAGTGTACAAACTAATCATGATTAGTTGTGTCCCCGATTATGGACAACTTTGAGTATCTAGAAGTGGATTATTGGTTGATATCATCACTCTTAATTAATGAATTGGGTTATAAATTATACTTGGTAAATTTTGGGATTGAGTTGGAGGAACCTTCTCAATATTGGCATAAACTTAGTAGTAAAAATAAAATGTATTCCATTGTTGTAGGGAAAAACTAGCTTTATGGAAAATTAAACTTAGAGCCTCCACCAAACAAATATGCATATAGAGATGGATATTTTCATTATTATTCTATGGTGTGAAATTGCCAGTACATTCAATGTACTGACCTACATGGCTGCACCGTCTCATGTTGCGGGAATCACATGACGAGTAAGTGATACGTTAGGGTTACGATGTCTACACTCAACTTTGTCATTGGTGTTGTTGGGACTCCACAACTTTGTTGTTACTTCCGCTATATGTGATTGCACTCTGTTATTAATCCTTGAGTATTGTGTGTGTCAGCATACCGATCCAGGGAAGTCACTTAAGCACAAGGACTTGATCCATTTGGGTCGGGTCGCTACAATGACTGGATCTCTTTTACCATGAATTGCAATGTCCAATCAGTCCTTGATCTTCAGGGGTGCTTTGCATTTATGTTTTGCGGTCTTAGACAGGGCTAGCGAGATACCATTTTGTTATATCATATCATTTTTGTTTTGAAAAAGTGTTGTCATCCGAGATTTATTATTATTACTCACTAGTTGATTATGCCATTGATATGAGTAAACGTGAGACCTAAATGTTATTGTGAATATGGTTAGTTCATGATCTTTGCTGAAAACTTGAATGCGGGCTATACATATTTGCAACAACAAGATCAAACCAAGTTTGTAAAAGGTTTTCTTTATCACTTTCAGTTTATCAACTGAATTGCTTGAGGACAAGAAATGGGTTAAGCTTGGGGGAGTTGATACGTCTCCATCGTATCTACTTTTCCAAACTCTTTTGCCCTTGTTTTGGACTCTAATTTGCATGATTTGAATAGAACTAACCTGGACTGATGTTGTTTTCGGCAAAATTGCCTTGGTGTTATTTTCGTGCGGAAATAAAAGTTCTTGGAATGACCTGAAAATTTACAGAGAAATTTTTTGGAATTAATAAAAAATATTGGCGAAAGAATCAAACGAGGGGGACCCACCTGTTGTCCACAAGGGTGGAGGGCACGCCCCCTGCCTTGTGGGTCCCATGGACCTCCACTGACTCAACTCCAACTCCATATATTCACTTTCGGGGAGAAAAAAATCAGAGAGAAGGATTCATAGCGTTTTACGATACGAAGCCGCCGCCGCCTCCTGTTCTTCATCAGGAGGGCAGATCTGGAGTCCGTTCGGGGCTCTAGAGAGGGGAAATCGATGCCATCGTCATCATCAACCATCCTCCATCACCAATTTCATGATACTCACCGCCATGCGTGAGTAATTTCATCGTAGGCTTGTTGGGTGGTGATGGGCTGGATGAGATTTATCATGTAATCGAGTTAGTTTTGTTAGGGTTTGATCCCTAGTATGCACTATGTTCTTAGATTGATGTTGTTATTACTTTGCTATGCTTAATGCTTGTCACTAGGGCCCGAGTGCCATGAATTCAGATCTGAACCCTTTTATGTCTTCATGAATATATTTGTGTTCTTGATCCGATCTTGCAAGTTGTAGACACCTATTATGAGTTATGATCTGCATACCCCAAGGTGACAATAATTGGGATTCTTTTCGGTGATTACTGTACTTTGAGGAGTTCATGTATTCACTAAGTGCTAATGCTTTGTTCCGGTTCTCTATTAAAAGGAGGCCTTAATATCCCTTAGTTTCCATTAGGACCCTGCTGCCACAAGAGGGTAGGACAAAAGATGGCATGCAAGTTCTTTTCCATAAGCACGTCTGACTATATTCGAAATACATGCCTACATTATATTAATCAATTGGAGCTAGTTCTGTGTCACCCTAGGTTTTAACTGTTGCATGATGAATGCCATCTGACATAATTATCCATCATTGATCCATTGCCTACGAGCTTTTCATATATTGATCTTCGCTATGTTAACTTTTCCATTGCCACAGTTATGATTGCTACGAAACTGCTACTGTTACCTCCATACTACTTTGCTACTAAATACTTTGCTACAGATATTAAGTCTTTCAGGTGTGGTTGAATTGACTACTCAGCTGCTAATACTTGAGAATATTCTTTGGCTCCCCTTGTGTCGAATCAATAAATTTGGGTTGAATACTCTACCCTCGAGAACTGTTACGATCCCCTATACTTGCGGGTTATCAATCATATCTACTGTATGACTCACGTTTGACCTTTCGGTCTCTAGTGTTCCGAGACCATGTTTGTACATGCTAGGCTCGTCAAGTTTAACCCAAGTATTCTTCATGTGCAAAACTATCTTACACCTGTTGTATGTGAACGTAGAGTCTATCACACCCAATCATCACGAGGTGCTTCAAAATGACGAACTTTGGCAATGGTTCATATTCAGGGCGAACACTTTTATCTTGAAATTTAGCGAAGGGATCATCTTATAATGCTACCGCCGTTCTAAGTAAAATAAGATGCAAAAGGATAAACATCACATGCAATCAAAAAAAATGTGATATCATATGGCATCTTGTGCTTCTGATATCCATCTCCAAAGCATCGTCATGATCTCCATCATCACCGGCTCGACACCTTGATCTCCATCGTTGTGTCGGGGTTGTCTTGCCAACTATTGCTTCAACACCTATTGCTAACGCATAGCGATAAAGTAAAACAATTACATGGCACTTGCATTTCATACAATAAAGAGACAATCCTAAGGCTCATGTCAGTTGTCGATATTACAAAACATGATCATCCCATACATCAACATATATCACATCATGTCTTGACCATATCACATGACAACATGCCCTATAAAAAGAAGTTAGACGTCCTCTACTTTGTTGTCGCAAGTTTTACGTGGCTGCTACGGGCTTCAAGCAAGAACCGTTCTTACCTACACAAAAACCACAACGGTGTTTCATCAAGTTTGCTATTTTAACCTTCTTCATGGACTGGCCGTAGTCAAATTCGATTCAACTAAAGTAGGAGAAACAAACACCCACTAGCCACCTTTATGCAAAACTAGTTGCATGTCTGTCAGTGGAACCGGTCTCATGTGCGTGGACATGTAAGGTTGGTCCGGGCCGCTTCATCCCACAATACCGCCGAATCAAAATAAGACGTTGGTGGTAAGCAGTGTGACTATCACCGCCCATAACTCTTTGTGTTCTACCCATGCATATCATCTACGCATAGACCTGGCTCTGATGCCACTATTTGGAAATGGTGCATGGAAAATAAAAAAAATTATGCACACGCAAGATCTATCCATGGAGATTCATAGCAATGAGAGGGGAGAGTGTGTCTACAAACCCTCATAGACCATAAGCGGAAGCGTTTGACAACGCGGTTGATGTAGTCGAACTTCTTCGCATTCCAACCGATCGAGCACCGAACGTATGGCACCTTCGTGTTAGCACAGATTCAGCTCGATGACGTCCTTCGCCTTCTTGATCCAGCAAGATGACGAGGTAGTGGATGAGTTCCGGCAACACGAATGCGTGGTGACGGTGATGGTGATGTGATCTCCGCAGGGCTTCACCTAAGCACTACGAAAATATGACCGCGGGTGTAAGCGGTGGAGCTAGGGGGGCGCCGCACACGGCTACGAAATTGTTCTGGGTGTGCTAGGCACCCCCTCCCACATATATATAGGTGGGAGGGAGAGGGGATAGGCCAAGAGGCACCCCAAGTAGGACCGAATCCTACTTGGGCTCCTGCCCTTGGCCGCCCCCCTTCCATATTTATCGGAGGGGAAAAGGAAAGGGGGAGAGGGAAGGAAGGGCGAGGCTGAATCCCCCCTTTCCTTTCTCCCATGGGTCGTCTGCCTTTGAGGGGCGCCATCCCCCTGTGGGTTGGTGTGCTCCCCTCTAATGGCCCAATAGGCCCATCACCCTTCCGGGGGTGCCCGGTACCCCCTCCGGTACTCCGGTGATCACCCGGTACACTCTAAAACACTTCCAGTGTCCGAATATCATCGCCCTATATATCAATCTTTAACTCTCGGCCATTTTGAGACTCCTCGTCATGTCCGTGATCTTATCCGGGACTCTGAACAACATTCGGTCACCAAATCATATAACTCATATAACTATATCGTCAATGAACGTTAAGCGTGCGGACCCTATGGGTTTGAGAACTATGTAGACATGACCGAGACACCTCTCTGGTCAATAACCAATAGTGGAACCTGGATGCCCATATTGGCTCCTACACATCCTACAAAGATCTTTATTGGTCGAATCGTTATGACAACATACGTAGTTACTTTTGTCTATCGGTATGTTACTTGCCCGAGATTCGATTATCGGTATCTCCATACCTAGTTCAATCTCGTTACCGGCAAGTCTCTTTACTCATTCCGTAATACATCATCCTGTAACTAACTCATTAGTCACTTTTCTTGCAAGGCTTATTATGATGTGTATAACCGAGAGGGCCTAGAGATACCTCTCCGATACTCGGAGTGACAAATCCTAATATCGATCTACGCCAACTCAACAAACACCTTTGGAGATACCTGTAGAGCATCTTTATGATCACCCAGTTACGTTGTGACATTTGATAGCACACAAGGTATTCCTCCGGCATCCAGGAGTTGCATAATCTCATAGTCAAAGGAATATGTATTTGAGATGAAGAGAGCAATAGCAATAAACTGAACGATCATTGTGCTAAGCTAACGGATGGGTCTTGTCCATCATATCATTCTCCTAATGATGTGATCCCATTATCAAATGACAACACATGTCTATGGTTAGGAAACCTTAACCATCTTTGATCAACGAGCTAGTCTAGTAGAGGCTTACTAGGGACACGATATTTGTTTATGTACTCACACATGTATTTAAGTTTTCGATCAATACAATTCTAGCATGAATAATAAACATTTATCATGAATAACGAAATATAAAATAACAACTTTATTATTGCCTCTAGGGCATATTTTCTTCAAGACACTACTCGAATCAGAGAATTTGTCGTCAGCCTATTCTTTGTCGTCCGCTTGCTGATTGTAAAGAAGACCTTTGCCGTCCGCTCGAGAAAAGATGACGACAAAGAAATGGCTGTCGGCAAAGACATAGTTTGCCGTCATCCACTACTTTGTCGTCCGCTAGCCGATGGCAAAGTAGATTTTACCGTTAGCCAGTTCTTTCTCATCGGATAGCTGACGACAAAGATACTTTGTCGTTAGTTAGCGGACGGCAAACAAAACCTAACTAACGGCATACCCCGCCCCCGCCCTAACCCTAACCCTGTCTCCACCTCCCTCCTCTACCTAACGGCGCCCCACCCACCCCACCCTTCTCTCCCTCCTGACCTCCGCCGACCTCACCCCATGCCACCACCAACCCCACGCCCGCCGCCCTATCCCACGCAGCTCCCACCCCCTTCATCACCCCCACGCTCCACCGCTTGTGCACGCCGCCGGCGATCTGGGTAGAATTTTAAACAAACACATTTTTTCTCATTGGATATATAGAGATATTTTACATAGTCATCTAAACGAAACTAAAAATCCTCGTTGCTAGCCGCGAGGTCAATCACGACGGCGCCATCGTCACCGCCATCGTCGCTGCTGCGGTTTGCGACGTCATCCCAGTCAATGGGGCCGTCGTCCTCCTGCTGCTCCGTTGCCTCCTCGTCGTCCGCCGGCACCATCGCGGCCTCCTCGTACTCCACCGGCGCCATCACGGCTTGATCTGCCGCCATGGCCGTGGCGGCTTCGATTGCGGCCGCAACCTCGACGACCTCCCTCGCAGCCGCCGTTGCCGCCTCTTCCGACGCCCGTAGGGCAACGTGCCAGCCCGGAGTGTCGTCCAGGTCGCCATCCTCGCACAGGACGACATGTTCCGGCAGCAGCTCCACGGCAGGGGGGACGGCTAGTGCAGGTGTCGGCGCTGCCGCAGGGGGTGCTGGCTGGCGGCGGGCAGCTCCACGACATCGCTCCCGCGCGACCGGTCCGTGCGCCGGTGCCAGGACGCGAAGGCGGCCGCTCGTGCCCGTGAGGTCGGGGGTGACGCCGGCCTCCGCCATCCGGAAGGCGGCGATGACCTCGTCTTACGATTTCCCCTTCCAGAAGGCGTGATGGCTGGCGACGTTGTGCCGGCCGCCGAGGTGGGTCC
This sequence comes from Triticum dicoccoides, assembly GCF_002162155.2. Lineage (NCBI taxonomy): Eukaryota > Viridiplantae > Streptophyta > Magnoliopsida > Poales > Poaceae > Triticum > Triticum dicoccoides. The sequence continues at coordinate 812,136,845 of NC_041383.1, read as the reverse complement.
GGAGCTCCTCCGCTGTCGCACCCGGGCAGAGCATCAGATACCCGTTGGCGCTTATCTTCCATTGCCGGGGAAGACAGTAGCCCGGCGGCACGAGCAGGCCATACCGGCACAGCTCCGCCATCTTCGGGTTGCCGAGGCTGGACAACCAGGAGGTCGGGGCGTCGTCGTCGCCGCCGGCGCTGCTGCTCCCATGGTGGTACGACATCGCTAGGCTGGTTCTCGTCCGCGGCAGGAGGGCTGGGTGTGAGGTCGGGTGTGGGGGGAATGGCACCGGGACGGGGTCTTTATGGCCGTCCGGGCGACGGGAGGCGGGCGGCCGGGCCGGCGCCAGCATTACTTCTCATTAATGTCGGCGCCTCGGGACGGGGCGGCGGGGGGTGGAAGGCGAGGCAGGCGTCGACAGGACGGGGCGTCGGGGGTGACAGAGGCGTAAGTTTGACCGGGCTACACGTGTCGGTTTGACCGGACGATGCGGGGCACGCGGGGTGACGTGTTGAAGCACGTTTTGCCGTCAGCTGGTGGACGGCAAAGGCCGCCGTTAGCCATCTATAACATGGCTAACCCACCTAACATGGCTAACCCACCTAACATGGCTAACGAACGGTTTTTGCCGTCCGTGTTCTTTGCCGTCTGCGACGAACGATAAAGGTTCTTTGCCGTCCGCTTTGGGAAAGCAAATGACAAAGGCCTGTTTACCGTTGTCCTCTTTGTCGGCAGGTTTGCCGTTGGTGGCAGACGACAAAGAGGTTTGTCATCCGCCTTTGGTGCCTTTGCCGTCTGCCATGACGGACGACAAATAAGCTGATTCCTATAGTGAGATTAAGTTGACAGCACCCACTCGGCATTGGGATGAGTTTGAAAGACTGCATTAGGATGAGTTCGACGCTCCTCTGTGAATCTATTTGGCCCCTTTTCTAGGCTCTAGAGCGTAAAATTCACAAACTTGGACTTGGAGTTAGCTTGCATCCATGCTTCTCTGGGATATTGAATGGCATCTTTTCGAAGATTCAGACCATGTGCTTGTCTTGCTACTCGGGTTTTCATTGCACATCCATACTCGGATCCCTGGTCAGCCTCCCCCGGGAGATGATCGAGTGCCACCAAGTTTCTACTAGTAGTCGTCTATCCCTGATCGGCCAGGAAGCACCAGCACCAGAATCCGTTGGAATTTTGTTCAAATCTCGATTGTTTGAAGCTTGATGATGTTTGTTGAGTATTTTCGTAATCACTCAAGCCAAATCAGGTCTTCAACAAACTCGTTCTAGAAAATCTCAATCGATTCAGGGCTAATGTTGGAGATATCCATAATAGGTAGTCCCACGGAGGTAACATTTCACCTATAATGAGGGACCCACAATAACTATGTATGTCACTGATATATTCAGACATAGTCTTATTTCTTCATACTCGGACGATACCCGAGTAGCTGTTCACTCTAATGGCCCATCGCCACTCGACACGAGCACATGATACTCAAAAGAAAGAAGATGAACAGGCGACGACGGAATCTGAACTGCCAGGAGACGTTGAGCGCTACTACTATTTAGTTCGTCACTTACCATGTTTTAGTGCAAGATATCAAAGTAACTTTAATCCCCCATAGTGCTAGCATCCAAGGGACCAGCACACTCTATATAAGCAACCCCTTGACCCCATAATAGGGATTCACAATCCATCGTAAGCATCTAGACATAATTAAAACGATCAGGTCCAGAGCTTGAGATGTAGGGTCTTTACCTCAACCGAGAGGGGCCCAGACTCGTAAAACCTTGTGTCGCACTTACGCTATAGCTAGGTATAGTCTCGTTTTGTACCCCTATTACTCATTGTCTGATCTATCACCATGACACTCGCAAAAGCCCTCCCGCCCCCTCCACAAAAATGTGTCTTCGGTTTGCATGAAAAAACACGTCCGAACCAATATATGACCGCGTTAGATACCAGAGGGACATATGCAGATAGTTCGAGTGTCTGCTTTGGAGGTGCCCTAAAGAAGTTATAAAATATATGGTCACGTGATGTCACATTTGCCTGAGCTCACCTTTGAAAAGGTGCACGCTACAGGACGCATTAGGGCATCTCTAACAGCAACCCACAAATTTCCTCCCGCATCCGTCCGTGGACAGGGTGACCAGTCCGCGGACATGGATGCAGGAGGCTGCTATCCAACCGTAGCAGCATACATCCGGCCTCCCTCATTTTTTTAAGTCCGCATGATCAAATAGCCGCATGCATAAAGTGCAGACGTTTAAATGGCCACATGCAACACTAGTTCAAATGTTAAAAAGTTCAAATATTATATCCCAACATTGTTGTCCCCTTTTAACCGCCAACTGATAAACCGCCAACTGATACTCAATCAGATCCTCCTCCAGCTGCTCGTGAGTTGGTCGATGTCGAATTTGTTGATGCATTTGAATAAACTCTTCAAATATGGTCCAATTCCGGCCTGAAAGTTGGATAGGATCATCCATGTTCTCAAATTTTAGAGCTGCGGCAACATCGTCACCTTCATCCTCGAGATCATGTTGTGCATGATCATACATCATGTCATCACGCCTGACAAGGTCTCCGGATCCAATTGTTTAGCAGGTCCACGAACAAGCGCAAAATGGTCCTACAGAACTCCAAATGCCATCTCAACATCCTTTATGGTTGCCTCTTGTCTTTGGACAAAGTGAGCCTTTTTCTGGCCAACTAGGTTAGAGATGGTGATGACAAAGGTAGCCCACGGAGGATAGATGCCGTCAACCAGATAGTAGCTCATATTGTATTCATGTCTATTAATTGATGGTATAGTGGCAAGGAGGAGTTTTTTCTTCAGTCAGCCTCGCAAACAACAGCAACACATTGATGTAATTGTGAGACCAGTGCATGCCAAATTCAAAGATCCTGTGATGCAACTGCTTCAAGAATGACGGTGGGCTTCTTAACATGACCCTAATATTTCCCTTGTAAAGCCTTCGGGCAGTTTTTTCATTTTCAATGCATGCAATCAAGAGATCCAAGCAAACCTAGTCACCCTCTTGCTTCCGAGATTGCCAAGAGCCTCTCGGTGTCTGCCACATTTGGTTCTCTCGGGTACTGAGGTCCGAACAGCTCAACCATGACAGTTGCAAACCTGACCATGGCATCTCTGCATGTTCTCTCAGATAATCATAGGTACTCATCCCACGAATCGGTGGTCATGCCATATGCAAGCATCCGTAGTGCAGTCGTGCACATCTGGTAAGCAGAAAAGCCAATCATCCCCACGACGTCTTCTTCAAGACGAAGTAGTCATCATAGGACCGGACGCCATGGTACAAACAATCGAAGACAGTCTTGCGCATCCAAAAACGCTAACGAAGATGGTAGCAAAGAGTGCATTCGGGGCAAAGTAGTCGGCAATCAGTGTCAAATGCCCGTGCGCCCCGTTGCGGTTGAGGAATCGATGACTCTTGACGAGCCCTTGAAATTGAGAACATGCTCCTCCGTGCTCTGCGTCTTCAAGGACCGCATGCATGTTCGCCGTCTCATCCGAGTACCCCTCCTCGTCGGACGAGCTGTCAGACGACTCAACATAGGGCTCATATATGTACTCCAAATTGGAATCCATTGCTACAAATAAGAAGAAAAAACTATTTATAGCTCTAGCAATTCATCGAATAGTTGTCGGGCATGGTGAGTATATCAGTAGATGATGATACCTGGCGGGGCGGTCGGAGGATAGGGTTGTTGAGCCCGGCTGGAACGCTGGAGGTGATGAAGACATAGAGTTCCGACATGGGTGTTCCGGGGTGGTGGAGCGGCGGTGAAGGCAATAGAGAAGAGGAAGGAGTGAAAATGAGAAGGATGAAGGCACGTCCAGGAAGGGTTTTGGGTGGGCCGGAGGTGTCGGAGTCCTATGTGTGGGGTATCGGACTCCCACAAAGCTCTCCACGTATTTATTGGAATCAATAAAGGCCAATGGCATGTGGACGGTTTGCTGGTTGGCCTTGCCTAAGATGCCTTGAGGCCTTTTGTGGTGGATTCCCACGCCAGCCGAAGCAGCATGAACTCGACAGCCAGGAGGGGGAGGAGCATGAAGGAAATATGCCCTAGAGGCAATAATAAAGTTATTATTTATTTCCTTATTTCATGATAAATGTTTATTATTCATGCTAGTATGCCTCTACTTGACTAGCTCGTTGAATCAAAGATGGTTAAGTTTCCTAGCCATAGACATGAGTTGTCATTTGATTAACGGGATCACATCATAAGAGAATGATGTGATTGACTTGACCCAATCCGTTGCTTAGCACTTGATCGTTTAGTATGTTGCTATTGCTTTCTTTATGACTTATACATGTTCCTATGACTATGAGATTATGCAACTCCCGTTTACCGGAGGAACACTTTGTGTGCTACCAAACGTCACAACGTAACTGGGTGATTATAAAGGTTCTCTACAGGTGTCTCCGAAGGTACTTGTTGAGTTGGCGTATTTTGAGATTAGGATTTGTCACTCCAATTATCGGAGAGGTATCTCTAGGCCCTCTCGGTAATGCACATCACTATAAGCCTTGCAAGCAATGTAGCTAATGAGTTAGTTACGAGATGATGCATTACGTAACGAGTAAAGAGACTTGCCCATAACGAGATTGAACTAGGTATTGAGATACCGACGATCGAATCTCGCGCAAATAACATACCGATGACAAAGGGAACAACGTATGTTGTTATGCGGTTTGACCGATAAAGATCTTCATAGAATATGTAGGAGCCAATATGAGCATCCAGGTTCCGCTATTGGTTATTGACCGGAGACGTGTCTCGGTCATGTCTACATAGTTCTCGAACCCATAGGTACGCACGCTTAAAGTTAGATGATGGTTATATTATGGGTTTATGTGTTTTGATGTACCGAAGGTAGTTCGGAGTCTCGGATGTGATCACGGACATGACGAGGACTCTCGAAATGGTCGAGACATGAATATTGACATATTGGACGACTATATTCGGACACCGGAATGGTTCTGGGGGTTATCGGATATATACCGGAGTACCGGGGGGTTACTGGAACCCCCCCGGAGGTTAATGGGCCTCATGGGCCCAAGTGGTGGAAGAGGAGAGGCGGCCAAGGGGCAGCCTCACGCCCCTCCCCCCGCAAGTCCGAATTGGACAAGGGGGCCCCCCCTTTCCTTTCCCCCTCTCTCTCCTTCCCTCTCCTCTCCTACTCCAACAAGGAGGGGGGAGTCCTACTCCCGGTGGGAGTAGGACTCCTCATGGGGCGCGGCAAGGGTGGCCGGCCCCCTCCCCCTCTTCCGCTCCTTTATATACAGGGAGGGAGGCACCCCCTAGAGACACAACAATTGATCCTTGAGATCTCTTAGCCGTGTGCGGTGCCCCCTCCACCATAATCCACCTCGATAATATCGTAGCGGTGCTTAGGCGAAGCCCTGCATCGATAGAACATCATCATCGTCACCACGCGATCGTGCTGACAGAACTCTCCCTCAAAGCTCGGCTGGATCGGAGTTCGAGGGACGTTATCGAGCTGAATGTGTGCTGAACTCGAAGGTGTCGTGCGTTCGGTACTTGATCGGTCGGATCGTGAAGACGTACAACTACATCAACCACGTTCTGCTAACGCTTCCTCTTTCGGTCTACGAGGGTACATGGACACCCCCCCCTCTCGTTGCTATGCATCACCATGATCTTGCGTGTGCATAGGAAATTTTTCGAAATTACTACGCTACCCATCAGTGGCATCCGAGCCTGGTTTTATGCGTTGATGTTATTTGCACGAGTAGAACACAAGCGAGTTGTGGGCGATACAAGTCATACTACTTACCAGCATGTCATACTTTGGTTCTGTGGTATTGTTGGATGAAGCGGTCTGAACCGACATTACGCGTACGCTTACGCGAGACAGGTTCTACCGACATGCTTTGCAAACAGGTGGCTGGCGGGTGTCAGTTTCTCCAACTTTAGTTGTACCGAGTGTGGCTACGCCCGGTCCTTGTGAAGGTTAAATAGCATTAACTCGACGAACTATCGTTGTGGTTTTGATGCGTAGGTAAGATCGGCTCATGCTAAAGCCCGTAGCAGCCACGTAAAACTTGCAACAACAAAGTAGAGGACGTCTAACTTGTTTTTGCAAGGCATGTTGTGATGTGATATGGTCAAGGCATGATGCAATATTTTATTGTATGAGATGATCATGTTTTGTAACCAAGTTATCGGCAACTGGCAGGAGCCATATGGTTGTCGCTTTATTGTATGCAATGCAATCGCCCTGTAATTGTTTTACTTTATCACTAAGCGGTAGCGATAGGCGTAGAAGCAATAGTTGGCGAGACGACAACGATGCTACGATGGAGATCAAGGTGTCGTGTCGGTGACGATGGTGATCATGACGGTGCTTCGGAGATGGAGATCACAAGCACAAGATGATGATGGCCATATCACTTATATTGATTGCATGTGATGTTTATCTTTTATGCATCTTATCTTGCTTTGATTGACGGTAGCATTATAAGATGATCTCTCACTAAATTTCAAGATAAAAGTGTTCTCCCTGAGTATGCACGGTTGCCAAAGTTCGTCGTGCCCAGACACCACGTGATGATCGGGTGTGATAAGCTCTACGTCCATCTACAACGGGTGCAAGCCAATTTTGCACACGCAGAATACTCAGGTTAAACTTGACGAGCCTAGCATATGTAGATATAGCCTCAAAACACTGAGACCGAAAGGTCGAGCGTGAATCATATAGTAGATATGATCAACATAGTGATGTTCACCATTGAAAACTACTCCATTTCACGTGATGATCGATTATGGTTTAGTTGATTTGGATCATGTGATCACTTAGATGATTAGAGGGATGTCTATCTAAGTGGGAGTTCTTAAGTAATATGTGAAGGAAATATGCCCTAGAAGCAATAATAAAGTTATTATTTATTTCCTTATATCATTATGAATGTTTATTATTCATGCTAGAATTGTATTAACCGGAAACATGATACATGTGTGAATACATAAAACAAACTAAGTGTCACTAGTATGCCTCTACTTGACTAGCTTGTTTATCAAAGATGGTTATGTTTCCTAGCCATGGACAAAGAGTTGTCATTTGATTAACGGGATCACATCATTAGGAGAATGATGTGATTGACTTGACCCATTCCGTTAGCTTAGCACTTGATCGTTTAGTATGTTGCTATTGCTTTCTTCATGACTTATACATGTTCCTATGACTATGAGATTATGCAACTCCCGTTTACCGGAGGAACACTTTGTGTGCTACCAAACGTCACAACGTAACTGGGTGATTATAAAGGTTCTCTACAGGTGTCTCCGAGGGTACTTGTTGACTTGGCGTATTTTGAGATTAGGATTTGTCACTCCAATTATCGGAGAGGTATCTCTAGGCCCTCTCGGTAATGCACATCACTATAAGCCTTGCAAGCAATGTAGCTAATGAGTTAGTTACGAGATGATGCATTACGGAACGAGTAAAGAGACTTGCCCATAACGAGATTGAACTAGGTATTGAGATACCGACGATCGAATCTCGCGCAAATAACATACCGATGACAAAGGGAACAATGTATGTTGTTATGCGGTTTGACCGATAAAGATCTTCGTAGAATATGTAGGAGCCAATATGAGCATCCAGGTTCCGCTATTGGTTATTGACCCGAAACGTGTCTCCGTCATGTCTACATAGTTCTCGAACCCGTAGGGTCCGCACACTTAAGGTTTCGATGACAGTTATATTATGAGTTTATGTGTTTTGATGTACTGAAGGAGTTCACAGTCCCGGATGAGATCGGGGACATAACGAGGAGTCTCGAAATGGCCAAGACGTAAAGATCGATATATTGTACGACTATATTCGGAGTTCGGAAAGGTTCCGAGTGATTCGGGTATTTTTTCAGAGTACCGGAGAGTTACGGGAATTCGCCGGGGAGTATATGAGCCTTATTGGGCCATACGGGAATAGAGGAGAGAGGCCGAAAGGAACGAGGCGCGCAGGCCCCCTCTGTCCGAATTGGACAAGGGATGCAGCCCCCTTTTCCTTCCTCCTCTCCCCCTCTTTCCTTCTCTCCTACTCCAACAAGGGAAGGACGAGTCCTACTCCCGGTGGGAGTAGGACTCCCCCCTTGGCGCGCCTCTTCTTGGCCGGCCGCCCCCTCCCCTTTGATCCTTTATATATGGGAGCAGGGGGGCACCTCTAGGGAAAATAATTGATCATTATTCTCTTAGCCGTGTGCGGTGCCCCCTTGTGACGCCCGGGTAATCAAGCTACAGTAACTCTCGGGTAATTATGCCACGTCACCTCGATTATTGTCGATAATCTCGCGTTAGTTCAGAACTGATTCAAATTCAAATTCAAAATCAAATCAAACGGTAAAAGTTTTCAAAATATTAAACTAAAATGTTCGGAGTGTGCAGTTAAATGCCTAGGTGATTATAGTGCAACAAACACCCTTTTTGAAAATGTCTAAATATATTAAAATGAAATAAAATAGAAAAATGAAATAAATAAAAGGAAAAGACAAATCTAACAAAAAAAAAGAGGCACCCCCCCACTGGGCCATCTGTGGCCCAGCTGGCCAGCCCGACTGGGCAAAGGCCCAGCCGACTGGCCCAGCCGGACGACCCATCCCGCTCCCACCTTATCCCCCACCCGACAGAAACCCTAGCCGACCACCCCATTCCCCCCCGATCCCCTTCTCCTCCCTCCCGCGCCGATCTGGATCGGGATCCGCCCGATCCCGTCGCCCCCGACGCCGGCGACCCACCGCCCCGTCCTCACCTCCTC
>NC_041383.1:812119666-812127336 GCF_002162155.2 Triticum dicoccoides | reverse complement strand
CACCACCGCTCCCCGTCGCCGGTTCCGGCCGCCCCGCGTACACCCCTCCCCTCGCGCCTCCTCCGCTCGGTCGAGGCCCTTCCCCGCCGCCGCGCCGGGCCGTTCCGCCCCGACCCTCTCCGTTCTCTTCTCCTCGCCCGAACCGCGGCCCCGGCGAGCACGCCGAAGCACCTCGCCGCCGGAGAGCTCGTAGCGATCACCTCCGTCGTTCCCAACCCCTCTGGCCACCCCCGCTCGACGCGCGATGCCGAGCCGCGTCGAACGCGCCCGGCCACGGCCCAGCAGACCCCCTGGGTGCGAATCCCGCGTCCCTCCCGAGCCGCGCCGCCGTATTTGGCTCGCCGGAGGCAGCTCCGGCGCGTCTCCGGCCGGTGTCCAGCGTGGCATCCACATGGCACCGCCTGGGCCACTGACTGTTGGGCCCAGGCCCCCCCCCCCGCCGCCGACCTGTTGACTCGGTCAACTAGGCGGATGGTCCGGCCAGGCCAATGACATGGCCCCCCCCAGAACATTTTTTTTTAAAAAAAGAAGGAAAAAGGGAATTAAATAAATATAATTAGTAAAAATGAAAATGAATAAAATTAATTAATTAAATAATTAATTAAGTAAATAATTAATTTAATTAATCCTGATTAATTAACCTAATGGCTAATTAACCTAATTAACTACTGTTAATTAAACTAAACTAGGGTAATTAGTTAACAGTCACTGACGAACGGGACCCACATGTCAGGGTTGACCTAGTCAACCCTGTTGACTGCTGACGTCAGCATGCCATGCTGACGTCATAATTACATTTTTCGAATTTAATAATTAATTGATTAAATCCCAGAAATTAATAAAATCTTTAAAAAAATCATATCTTTTAATCCGTAACTCGGATTAAAATATTTTCAACATGAAGTTGCTCAGAACGACGAGACGAATCCGGATACGCGGTCCGTTCGTCCGCCACACACCCCTAACCTATCGAACCCGCAACTTTCCCCCTCCGGCTCCTCTGCCCGAAAACACGAAACACCGGGAATACTTTTCCGGATGTTTTCCCCCCTTCACCGGTATCACCTACTACCGCGTTAGGGCACACCGAACACCGCGTATTGCCTTGTTATATTTTGTGATGCTTTGTTTGCTCTGTATTCATTATTTCTTCCCCCTCTCCTCTCCGGTAGACTACGAGACCGACGCTGCTGCTGACCAGTTCGACTACGGAGTTGACGACCCCTCTCTCTTGCCAGAGCAACCAGGCAAGCCCCCCCTTGATCACCAGATATCGCCTATTCTCCTCTATACTGCTTGCATTAGAGTAGTGTAGCATGTTACTGCTTTCGTTAATCCTATTCTGATGCATAGCCTGACATTGTCGCTACATCTGTTGATACCTTACCTACAATCCTAAATGCTTAGTATAGGATGCTAGTTTATCATCATTGGCCCTACATTCTTGTGAGTCTGCCTTGCTATACTATCGGGCCGTGATCACTTGGGAGGTGATCACGGGTATATACTATACATACATACATACTATACAGATGGTGACTAAAGTCGGGTCAGCTCATTGAGTACCCGCAAGTGATTCTGACGAGGGGGCTGAAAGGACAGGTGGCTCCAACCCGGTAGAGGTGGGCCTGGGTTCCCGACGGCCCTCGACTGTTACTTTGTGGCGGAGCGACAGGGCAGGTTGAGACCACCTAGGAGACAGGTGGGCTTGGCCCTGTTCGGCGTTCGCGGATACTTAACACGCTTAACGAGATCTAGGCTAGGTCTGGAACGCCACAAGGCTAGGTCTGCTTTCGGCCGCCCTCGCAACGTGCAGGTGTGCTATGGGCGATGGGCCCAGACCCCTGTGCGCTTAGGTTTAGACCGGCGTGCTGGCCTCTCTGTTTTGTCTAGGTGGGGCTGCGACGTGTTGATCTTCCGCGGCCGGGCATGACCCAGGAAAGTGTGTCCGGCCAAATGGGATCAAGCGTGTTGGGGAATGTGGTGCACCCCTGCAGGGAAGTTAATCTATTCGAATAGCCGTGATCTTCGGTAACAGGACGACTTGGAGTTGTACCTTGACCTTATGACAACTAGAACCGGATACTTAATAAAACACACCCTTCCAAGTTCCACAGACAACCCGGTGATCGCTTTTCTACAGGGCGACGAGGAGAGGATCGCCGGGTAGGATTATGCTACTGCGATGCTACTGGAGTTGCTACTTGGAGTTGCTACTTGGAGATGCTACTTGGAGGACTTCAATCTACTCTCTTGTACATGCTGCGAGACGGAGGCTGCCAGAAGCGTAGTCTTCGATAGGACTAGCTATCCCCCCTCTTATTCTGGCTTTCTGCAGTTCAGTCCTCCGATATGGCCTCCTTACACATATACCCATGCATATGTAGTGTAGTTCCTTGCTTGCAAGTACTTTGGATGAGTACTCACGGTTGCTTTCTCCCCCCTTTTCCCCCCTTTCCTTTCTTTCTGGTTGTCGCAACCAGATGCTGGAGTCCAGGAGCCAGACGCCACCGTCGACGACGATTACTACACTGGAGATGCCTACTACGTGCAGGCCGCTGACGACGACCAAGAGTAGTTAGGAGGATCCCAGGCAGGAGGCCTGCGCCTCTTTCGATCTGTATCCCAGTTTGTGCTAGCCTTCTTAAGGCAAACTTGTTTAACTTATGTCTGTACTCAGATATTGTTGCTTCCGCTGACTCGTCTATGATCGAGCACTTGTATTTGAGCCCTCGAGGCCCCTGGCTTGTATTATGATGCTTGTATGACTTATTTTATTTGTAGAGTTGTGTTGTGATATCTTCCCGTGAGTCCCGGATCTTGATCGTACACGTTTGCGTGTATGATTAGTGTACGATTGAATCGGGGGCGTCACAAGTTGGTATCAGAGCCAACTGCCTGTAGGAATTCCCCTTTCCAACTCCTTGGCCGAAGTCGAGTCTAGTCGTTGAAAAACTTTTACTAACATGGCTATGTGGCCCATGGGCCCACGTCGCCATCGGGAGGTATTAGGATCTTTTATTCCTCGACCTTTACTCTGGGATTCTGAACCCTCTTCTATTCGGGTTAAACGATTTTTACTAAAAACTAACTTTAGGTTCTCGAAAATACTTTCTCCCGGAGAGCCCCTTCAGTCCAGATGGTCACCGACTGCACCAGAAGATTTCGGAGATACTCTTTGATATTCTCTCGAGACTTTGTGCCCATCGCTTTTGCTATTCCCGACCACCGATAAATCCGTATGGAAAACTACTTACACTTGCCATTCATACGATCATTCCCCATTGATCTTGTTATTACAAGATACCCCGAAGTTTTCTCTATTGTTCCAAGAATACTTCGTGCCTACTGCCTAGCAGTTCTTTGCCACATGAATACCCCCTTCAAATAAATTCTTGCACTTATCGAGTATCCACTCATCCCCCAGTTGTTCATGTGTTACACAAAAGTCTTCGAAATACCACCCGATATTCCGAAAATCCTCAGCAACCTATTGCTCTGGAATTTCTTGTTTGCTTTCATTATGATTAATCCCATAAGTATAGAAATCTTATAGGCATTCCTTGTCATTATCATTTTGAGTCTGTTGACTCAATATGTTGCGAATACACGCAATCATCATTGATCCTTATAAGTTACCTTTCCGGCTGAGCTTCCATTCTTTTAACTGGAATTGGTTCTCGACCAATCCAATTGTCGTTGATTGTACCCTAAGGCTATTCAACTTATCCATCCCTAATCAGAGCATTGCTTCTGATCCCTTGAATTGGAAATCATAATTCCTTTGCATTTGACAATTGAGTTAGTCAGTTGTTTCTATAATTTGATCTCCTTGCACTCTTCTTCCTCTAGTTGAGTACCGATGCTCACGTCAGATCCCTTGTGGACCATCAGGCCCATTGTTGGATTTTATCCGTCAGCATCCTTCATATTCAATAACCTTGTGAGCCTTCCCTTGGATACATAATGCCCTTGGTAATTGTATCATCTACTTTCTCAACCTTGCTCTACTTTCGAGCTTGTTTTATTTACTCTTGAAACTTGTGGTATACGTTTCTAAGAAGCCCCTGTGGGTTGAACATATGCCTTCTCTAAACCGTGTGAACCCGAAAGTTTTCACGAGTCATACTCTTCTGGTGCTTCACCAGATAAAATTTCAACACTGCAACTTCATCGAACGTGAGAAGTGAATGAAAGGTTATGCATTGGAGAAGTGGGATCGACCTTGAACTTGTGTTCATGCCCATGGACACGGTGTAGATCTTATCATTAAAGCTTCTCTTAAATGAATTATTCCTTTGGTATAAATTCATCTTATATCTAGGATCTGGCCTTCTGCAATCGTGGTTCCGACCATGATTGTTCTTCTTTGATCTCATTTCTCGGACAAGTTAAAACAATTGTCTTCTATGGATCAATACACCAGTCCAACCTTTACTTTGATCTTGTGTCGAGTATTACCCCCCTGGTATCTCGAGATTATCATGGAACTGCATAACTTTTTATGAGTTCTTCATCAAGTGCTAGCTTCCCACTGATTCCAATTTTCGCGGGCTCTGAGTTATTGAACACTCAAAGACCCCGATAACTGAACCGAGTCCGCTCTACGGTTCAACAACTCTTCAGTAAGCTTCTATAAGTACGAGTTTGTACCCGATCACGCCATTCCTAGCCTGTTTGGCTATATCATTGTCGTGACGATTCTAACTGTGCTACCTGGTCCTTATTCTCGGAGCACCAATTTTCGACGATGAACTAACCTTACGTCGATCCTCATCGTCATATCATTTCGCCTTGAACAACAAGCTTGGTTTCGAGTTGGTGTCGTACCCTTGGTTCCAATAACCTTTCACTTCATCATTGTTTGACTTGATGTCATCGTCGATCGATTACATCTTCGTGAAATCTCTCGACAAATGTGTCGTGATCATCATCATCATTCCGAGCTCTTCCAGGAATTCAATTGAATTCATGATGGGTAATACCATCCTTGCCCCTCGATGATTCCTGTTCTCATCAACCACTTTATTGCCTTCCGTTCAACACTACTTGTTCGTGTTTTGTGTAAACCTTGAGATCACTGCTACCCAGCAGTTGATCTTCCTTCCCTCGGAAGTATTACCATCTCTTTTTGTCAAGAATGTGGTGAGAATTTCACCACCTCTTAATAATTCTTGATATCATAATACTTCTTGCCATCTTCGTTCATTCCTTGGTCCCCGTATTGTTTTCAACCGGAATACCGACAGTGGAGCTATGACGTGTGAATTCAAAACTTCTAACAACCCTATTGCTTTGAAGTGAATGGGCGATAGTTCATTCTAAGTCCTTCGCTAATTGAATCACCATTCTGACATTGGTCGTGCAACCCAACCCATATTTCGGGCGCACCTTTCAACCAATGTTTAATTGTGTATGTTTTCCTCGAGCATACTTCCTTATATCATTTGATCTGACAAATGTTATCTCCTTGTTCACTTAATGGTGGAAATCCATCTTTTGGGAATCTCGGTGAATTGCCGTTGAGTTCACCAGACACCTCCTTGTCCTCTCCTTGGGTTAATGATGGACTCTTGTTAACGGAAATCACTTCATAGTTCATTTCCCCGAGAATCTTACAATGTCATCTCGTCAATTTGCGTTGCACATATTCTTCTCAGGTATCCTAAGTCTGAGGTATCCTGACACCAATCGGATCTGAATCTCGGTCAGATATGATGGTTGGGACAACTTTCCAAGAGTCATGATGTTGATCCTTTGATGACCCGGTAACATGATGTCATGCCTAGCACCCCCCCCCCCGGCTGGAGGACCTATCATTATAGATTCCTTTTCAGTAAGGTTATCCATTCATCCATGAGGAAATTGTAAGACTTATTCTACAAGTTATTCCTGACGGATCCTTCGTGTTTCCAAAGTTTGATCTTCACCTGAAGACCATGTCAATGCTACCTCGAAGCATGTCAATGGTACTCCGATTTTCAACAGGAACATTTGAAGCACGATGCTAAATTTTGTTTATCATTTATCCTAACACCGTTGTATGGGTAATATCATGAGATTCCTCCCCCCTTACCTAAATGGTTTTCTACTTATATCCTGTCATGGATATCTTGCTCTGCTTGTCCTTGGGAAGGATATACCCTCGAAATATGTGTTTAAACATATTTTCCATTCCATTGTTCTATTTGATCTGAGGATCACCTTTTCCTTTCCATTGTTTTGATTAACCTTTCTTGTGATCTATATGATCTAAGCAGTAATGTTCTCCTGCTTATGTAAACACCTCGGTGTACAACTCTGTCAGCAAGACCCTATTACTATTGTTGAAAACATTCCGGTAACCACCGATGGACGAGAACTTTGCCTATTGGCCCGCCTCGTTCAACGAGCAGGAAAATAGTTCTCTTCGTCCCTCGCCCTTGGTATCGACGTTGTCGCCGACATAATCGACAGGCTATCCCCCCTGACATGCCTTGCTTGCATGATCACGCAAGACGTCTCCGCCCTTCCTACTTCTAACCCACATGGTGGGCCCATAACCCACAGGTCCACTGGATCGAAACCTGACTCTCCTGTACGACCCTGTTTCTAGTGGTTATTCCCCACGCTTGGCTTCGTATTTAATTCATGGGCCACCTTCCTAGTGCTCTATTATGGTATCAGACGCAATATTTACTGTCGCTACTCTGAACCCCTTTCTCACCCTGGTTCGGACTTCAAGCAACCACCTATCCGCTTGGAACCTCTTATTGTACCTTCGTACCTTACTCTCGATGTATTTTGTATGTTCAACTCGAGAGATAATCTTATGCTCATTCATGGGTTAACCCCAGATTGTTTCCCTCATAAGCATTATGTCGTAGCCGAGCTGCCCCTTACCTATTCGTAAGTACGATGGAGATCCTGAAGAAAGGATGTTGACTTCATCATGATGACTGGAAGAAGAGTAATGAAGACATCAATGTAATGGATCGATCTCTTCGAGAAGAGCAACCAAAACCGAGAAGATTCGTTAGAGTTTCGTAACCAGATCTCCCCCTTACTCTCCCTCTTAAATCTCGGGACGAGATTTCTTGTAGTAGAGGAGAATTGTGACGCCCGGGTAATCAAGCTACAGTAACTCTCGGGTAATTATGCGACGTCACCTCGATTATTGTCGATAATCTCGCGTTAGTTCAGAACTGATTCAAATTCAAATTCAAAATCAAATCAAACGGTAAAAGTTTTCAAAATATTAAACTAAAATGTTCGGAGTGTGCAGTTAAATGCCTAGGTGATTATAGTGCAACAAACACCCTTTTTGAAAATCTCTAAATATATTAAAATGAAATAAAATAGAAAAATGAAATAAATAAAAGGAAAAGACAAATCTAACAAAAAAAAAGAGGCACCCCCCCACTGGGCCATCTGTGGCCCAGCTGGCCAGCCCAACTGGGCAAAGGCCCAGCCGACTGGCCCAGCCGGCCGACCCATCCCGCTCCCACCTTATCCCCCACCCGACAGAAACCCTAGCCGACCACCCCATTCCCCCCCGATCCCCTTCTCCTCCCTCCCGCGCCGATCTGGATCGGGATCCGCCCGATCCCGTCGCCCCCGATGCCGGCGACCCACCGCCCCGTCCTCACCTCCTCCCCTCCTCCCCGACCGGCCGCGCAGGGCGCCCGAAC
>NC_041383.1:812063475-812119173 GCF_002162155.2 Triticum dicoccoides | reverse complement strand
GATCCTCTCTCTCCCCTCGTCTCCCTCCCGAGCGCCACCACTGCTCCCCGTCGCCGGTTCCGGCCGCCCCGCGTACACCCCTCCCCTCGCGCCTCCTCCGCTCGGTCGAGGCCCTTCCCCGCCGCCGCGCCGGGCCGTTCCGCCCCGACCCTCTCCGCTCTCTTCTCCTCGCCCGAACTGCGGCCCCAGCGAGCACGCCGAAGCACCTCGCCGCCGGAGAGCTCGTAGCGATCACCTCCGTCGTTCCCAACCCCTCTGGCCACCCCCGCTCGACGCGCGACGCCGAGCCGCGTCGAACGCGCCCGGCCACGGCCCAGCAGACCCCCTGGGTGCGAATCCCGCGTCCCTCCCGAGCCGCGCCGCCGCATTTGGCTCGCCGGAGGCAGCTCCGGCGCGTCTCCGGCCGGTGTCCAGCGTGGCATCCACATGGCACCGCCTGGGCCACTGACTGTTGGGCCAGGGCCCCCCCCGCCGCCGACCTGTTGACTCGGTCAACTAGGCGGATGGTCCGGCCAGGCCAATGACATGGGCCCCCCCCCAGAACGTTTTTTTTAAAAAAAAAGGAAAAAGGGAATTAAATAAATATAATTAGTAAAAATGAAAATGAATAAAATTAATTAATTAAATAATTAATTAAGTAAATAATTAATTTAATTAATCCTGATTAATTAACCTAATGGCTAATTAACCTAATTAACTACTGTTAATTAAACTAAACTAGGGTAATTAGTTAACAGTCACTGACGAACGGGACCCACATGTCAGGGTTGACCTAGTCAACCCTGTTGACTGCTGACGTCAGCATGGCATCATGCTGACGTCATAATTACATTTTTCGAATTTAATAATTAATTGATTAAATCCCAGAAATTAATAAAATCTTTAAAAAAAATCATATCTTTTAATCCGTAACTCGGATTAAAATATTTTCAACATGAAAGTTGCTCAGAACGACGAGACGAATCCGGATACGCGGTCCGTTCGTCCGCCACACACCCCTAACCTATCGAACCCGCAACTTTCCCCCTCCGGCTCCTCTGCCCGAAAACACGAAACACCGGGAATACTTTTCCGGATGTTTTCCCCCCTTCACCGGTATCACCTACTACCGCGTTAGGGCACACCGAACACCGCGTATTGCCTTGTTATATTTTGTGATGCTTTGTTTGCTCTGTATTCATTATTTCTTCCCCCTCTCCTCTCCGGTAGACTACGAGACCGACGCTGCTGCTGACCAGTTCGACTACGGAGTTGACGACCCCTCTCTCTTGCCAGAGCAACCAGGCAAGCCCCCCCTTGATCACCAGATATCGCCTATTCTCCTCTATACTGCTTGCATTAGAGTAGTGTAGCATGTTACTGCTTTCGTTAATCCTATTCTGATGCATAGCCTGACATTGTCGCTACATCTATTGATACCTTACCTGCAATCCTAAATGCTTAGTATAGGATGCTAGTTTATCATCATTGGCCCTACATTCTTGTCAGTCTGCCTTGCTATACTATCGGGCCGTGATCACTTGGGAGGTGATCACGGGTATATACTATACATACATACATACTATACAGATGGTGACTAAAGTCGGGTCAGCTCATTGAGTACCCGCAAGTGATTCTGACGAGGGGGCTGAAAGGACAGGTGGCTCCATCCCGGTAGAGGTGGGCCTGGGTTCCCGACGGCCCTCGACTGTTACTTTGTGGCGGAGCGACAGGGCAGGTTGAGACCACCTAGGAGACAGGAGGGCCTGGCCCTGTTTGGCGTTCGCGGATACTTAACACGCTTAACGAGATCTTGGTATTTGATCTGAGTCGGCTACGAGCCTATACGCACTAACCATCTACGCGGGAGTAGTTATGGGTATCCCGACGTCGTGGTATCAGCCGAAGCACTTCAGACGTCAGCGACGGAGCGGCGCGCGCCGTATTGGACTGGAACGCCACTAGGCTAGGTCTGCTTTCGGCCGCCCTCGCAACGTGCAGGTGTGCTATGGGCGATGGGCCCAGACCCCTGTGCGCTTAGGTTTAGACCGGCGTGCTGGCCTCTCTGTTTTGTCTAGGTGGGGCTGCGACGTGTTGATCTTCCGCGGCCGGGCATGACCCAGGAAAGTGTGTCCGACCAAATGGGATCAAGCGTGTTGGGGAATGTGGTGCACCCCTGCAGGGAAGTTAATCTATTCGAATAGCCGTGATCTTCGGTAACAGGACGACTTGGAGTTGTACCTTGACCTTATGACAACTAGAACCGGATACTTAATAAAACACACCCTTCCAAGTTCCACAGACAACCCGGTGATCGCTTTTCTACAGGGCGACGAGGAGAGGATCGCCGGGTAGGATTATGCTACTGCGATGCTACTGGAGTTGCTACTTGGAGTTGCTACTTGGAGATGCTACTTGGAGGACTTCAATCTACTCTCTTGTACATGCTGCGAGACGGAGGCTGCCAGAAGCGTAGTCTTCGATAGGACTAGCTATCCCCCCTCTTATTCTGGCTTTCTGCAGTTCAGTCCTCCGATATGGATTCCTTACACATATACCCATGCATATGTAGTGTAGTTCCTTGCTTGCGAGTACTTTGGATGAGTACTCACGGTTGCTTTCTCCCCCCTTTTCCCCCTTCCCTTTCTTTCTGGTTGTCGCAACCAGATGCTGGAGTCCAGGAGCCAGACGCCACCGTCGACGACGATTACTACACTGGAGATGCCTACTACGTGCAGGCCGCTGACGACGACCAAGAGTAGTTAGGAGGATCCCAGGCAGGAGGCCTGCGCCTCTTTCGATCTGTATCCCAGTTTGTGCTAGCCTTCTTAAGGCAAACTTGTTTAACTTATGTCTGTACTCAGATATTGTTGCTTCCGCTGACTCGTCTATGATCGAGCACTTGTATTCGAGCCCTCGAGGCCCCTGGCTTGTATTATGATGCTTGTATGACTTATTTTATTTGTAGAGTTGTGTTGTGATATCTTCCCGTGAGTCCCTGATCTTGATCGTACACGTTTGCGTGTATGATTAGTGTACGATTGAATCGGGGGCGTCACACCCCTCCACCATAGTCCTCCTCGATAATATCGTAGCGGTGCTTAGGCAAAGCCCTGCGATGGAACTCTTCCCCGACATTCTGCTAGATCGGAGTACGGGGATCGTCACCACGCCGTCGTGCTAATGGAACTCTTCCCCGACATTCTGCTGGATCGGAGTACGGGGATCGTCATCAAGCTGAACGTGTGCTAAAACTCGGAGGTGCCGTAGTTTCGGTGCTTGATCGGTCGGGTTGTGAAGACGTACGACTACATCAACCGCGTTGTTCTAACGCTTCGGCTTTCGGTCTACGAGGGTACGTGGACACACTCTCCCCTCTCGTTGCTATGCATCACCATGATCTTGTGTGTGTGTAGGAATTTTTTTGAAATTACTATGTTCCCCAACAGTGGCATCCGAACCTGGTTTTATGCTTAGATGTTATATGCACGAGTAGAACACAAGTGAGTTGTGGGCGATACAAGTCATACTGCTTACCAGCATGTCATACTTTGGTTCGGTGGTATTGTTGGATGAAGCGGCCCGGACCGACATTACGCGTACGCTTACGCGAGAATGGTTCTACCGATGTGCTTTGCACACAGGTGGCTGGCGGGTGTCAGTTTCTCCAACTTTAGTTGAACCGAGTGTGGCTACGCCCGGTCCTTGCGAAGGTTAAAACAGCACTAACTTGACGAACTATCGTTGTGGTTTTGATGCGTAGGTAAGAACGGTTCTTGCTCAGCCCGTAGCAGCCACGTAAAACTTGCAACAACAAAATAGAGGATGTCTAACTTGTTTTTGCAGGGCATGTTGTGATGTGATATGGTCAAGACGTGATGAGATAGTTGTTGTATGAGATGATCATGTTTTGTTGAAGTTATCGGCAACTGGCAGAAGCCCTATGGTTGTCTCTTTGTTGCATAAGATGCAAGTGCCAAATAATTGGTTTACTTTATCGCTATGCGATAGCAATAGTTGCAAGAGCAATAGTTGGCGAGACGACCATGTGACGACACATTGATATAGATCAAGATGATTAAGATCATGGTGTCATGCCGGTGACGATAGAGATCATGATAGTACTTCGGAGATGGAGATCACAAGCACAAGATGATGATGGCCATATCATATCACTTATATTGATTGCATGTGATGTTTATCCTTTATGCATCTTATCTTGCTTTGATTGATGGTAGCATTTTAAGATGATCTCTCACTAAATTATCAGGAAGTGTTCTCCCTGAGTATGCACCGTTGCGAAAGTTCTTCGTGCTGAGACACCACGTGATGATCGGGTGTGATAGGCTCTACGTTCAAATACAACGGGTGCAAAACAGTTGCGCATGCGGAATACTCAGGTTAAACTTGACGAGCCTAGCATATACAGATATGGCCTTGGAACACGGAGACCGAAAGGTCGAACGTGAATCATATAGTAGATATGATCAACATAGTGATGTTCACCATTGAAAACTACTCCATCTCACGTGATGATCGGACATGGTTTAGTTGATTTGGATCACGTGATCACTTAGAAGACTAAAGAGATGTCTGTCTAAGTGGGAGTTCTTAAGTAATATGATTAATTGAACTTTAATTTATCATGAACGTAGTCCTGGTAGTATTTTGCAAATTATGTTGTAGATCAATAGCTCGCATAGTTGCTTCCCTATGTTTTATATGTGTTCCTAGAGAAAACTAAGTTGAAAGATGTTAGTAGCAATGATGCGGACTTGGTCCGTGATCTGAGGTTTATCGTCATTGCTGCACAAAAGAATTACGTTCCTTATGCACCGCTAGGTGACAGACCTATTGCAGGAGCAGATGCAGACATTATGAACGTTTGGCTAGCTCAATATGATGACTACTTGATAGTTTTGTGCACCATGCTTTATGGCTTAGAACCGGGACTACAAAAACATTTTTGAAACGTCATGGAACATATAAGATGTTTCAAGAGATGAAATTGGTATTTCAGACTCATGCCCGTGTCAAGAGGTATGAGACCTTTGACAAATACTTCGCCTAAAAGATGGAGGAGAATTGCTCAACTAGTGAGCAAGTACTTAGATTGTCCGAGTACTACAATTGCTTGAATCAAGTGGGAGTTAATCTTCCAGATAAGATAGTGATTGGCAGAGTTCTCTAGTCACCATCACCAAGTTACTGGAACTTCGTGATGAACTATAATGCAAGGGATGAAAAAACGATTCCTGAGCTCTTCATGATGCTGAAATCGACAAAGGTAGAAATCAAGAAAGAGCATCAAGTGTTGATGATTGACAAGATCACTAGTTTCAAGAAAAGGGCAAAGGGAAATAAAGGGAACTTCCAGTAGAATGACAAGCAAGTTGTCACTCCTGCAAAGAAGCCCAAAGCTGGACCAAAGCCTGAAACTGAGTGATTATACTGCAAAGGAAATGGTCACTAGAAGCGAAATGCCCTGAATATTTGGTGGATAAGAAGGATGGCAATGTGAACAAGGGTATATTTGATATACAGGTTATTGATGCGTACCTTACTAGTGTTTATAGTAGCCCTTGATTATTTGATACTTGTTCAGTTGCTAAGATTAGTAACTCAAAACAGGAGTTACAGAATAAACAGAGACTAGTTGAGGGTGAAGTAACGATGTATGTTGGAAGTGGTTCCAAGATTGATATGATCATCATCGTACACTCACTATATTTTCGAGATTAGTGTTGAACCTAAATAAATGTTATTTGGTGTTTGCGTTGAGCATAAATATGATTAGATCATGTTTATTGCGATACGACTATTCATCTAAGACAGAGAATAAATTGTTATTCTGTTTACATGAATAAAACCTTCTATTGTCATACACCCAATGTTGATGGTTTATTGAATCTTGATCATGGTGATACACATATTCATAATATTGATGCCAAAAGATGCAAAGTTGATAATGATAGTGCAATCTATTTGTGACACTGCCGTTTGGGTCATATCGGTGTAAAGCGCATGAAGAAACTCCATAAAGATGGACTTTTGGAATCACTTGACTATGAATCATTTGATGCTTGCGAACCGTGCCTTATGGGCAAGATGACTGAAACTCCGTTCTCCGGAATAATGGAACGATCTAGTGACTTATTGGAAATAATACATGCCGATGTATGCGGACCAATGAGTGTTGATGCTCGTGGCGGGTATCGTTATTTTCTGACCTTCACAAGATGATTTGAGCAGATATGAGAATATCTACTTAATGAAACACAAGTCTGGAACATTTGAAAAGTTCAAAGAATTTCAGAGTGAATTGGAGAATCATCGTAACAAGAAAATATTGTTTCTACAATATGATCATAGATGAGAATATTTGAGTTACGAGTTTGGCCTTCATTTAAAACAATGTGGAATAGTTTCACAGCTCACGCCACATGGAACACCACAGCGTAATGGTGTGTCCGAACTTCATAACTGCACTTTATTCGATACGGTGCGATCTATGATGTATCTTACCAATTTATCGTTTTGGGTTTGTGCATTAGAGACAGTTGCATTCACTTTAAATAGGGCACCATCAATATCTGTTGAGACGACGCCTTATGAACTGTGGTTTGGCAAGAAACCAAAGTTGTCGTTTCTTAAAGTTTGGGGATGCGATGCTTATGTGAAAAAGTTTCAACCTGATAAGCTTGAACCCAAATCGGAGAAATGCGTCTTCATAGGATACCCAAAAGAGATTGTTGGGTACACCTTCTATCACAGATCCAAAGGCAAGATATTCGTTGCTAAAAGTGGATCCTTTCTAGAGAAGGAGTTTATCTTGAAAGAAGTGAGTGGGAGGAAAGTAGAGCTTGATAAGGTAATTTGTACCTTCTCCCGAATTGGAAAGTAGTTGATCACAGAAATCAGTTCCGGTGATTCCTACACCAATTAGTGAGGAAGCTAATGATGATGATCATGAACTTCAGATCAAGTTACTACATAACCTCGTAGGTTTTCCAGAGTATGGTCTGCACCAGTGTGGTACGGTAATCCTATTCTGGAAGTCATGTTACTAGACCATGATAAACCTACGAACTATGAGAAAGCGATGATGAGCCCACATTCCACGAAATGGCTTGAGGCCATGAAATTTGAGATGGGATCCATGTATGAAAACAAAGTGTGGACTTTGGTTGTCTTGCCCGATGATCGGCAAGCCATAGAAAATAAATGGATCTTTAAGAGGAAGACGGACACTGATAGTAGTGTTACTATCTACAAAGCTCGACTTGTTGCGAAAGGTTTTCGACAAGTTCAAGGTGTTGAATACGATGAGATTTTCTCACTCGTAACGATGCTTAAGTCTATCTGAATCATGTTAGCAATTGCCACATTTTATGAAATCTGGCAAATGGATGTCAAAACTACATTCCTTAATGGATTTATTAAAGAAGAGTTGTATATGATGCAAACAGAAGGTTTTGTCAATCCTAAAGGTCCTACCAAAGTGTGCAAGCTCCAGCAATCCATCAATGGACTGGTGCAACTGTGCAAGCATCTCGGAGTTGGAATATACGCTTTGATGAGTTGATCAAAACATATGGTTTTATGCAGACTTTTTGGAAAAGACTGTATTTACAAGAAAGTGAGTGTGAGCACTACAGCCTTTCTGATAAGTATATGTGAATGACATATTGTTGATTGGAAATGATGTAGAATTTTCTGGAAAGCATAAAGGAGTGTTTGAAAGGAGTTTTTCAAAGAAAGACCTCAGTGAAGCTGCTTACACAATGAGCGTCAAGATCTATAGAGATAGATCAAGACGCTTGATAAGATTTTTTTAATGAGTACATACATTGATAAGATTTTGAAGTAATTCAAAATGGAAAATAGAAAGAAGGAGTTCTTGCCCGTATTGCAAGGTGTGAAGTTGAGTAAGACTCAAAAGCCGACCATGGCAGAAAAATAGAAAGAGAATGAAAAGTCATTCCCTATGCCTCAGTCATAGTTTCAATAAAGTATGCTATGCTGTGTACCAGACCTATTGTATACCTTGCTCTGAGTTTGGCAAAGGGATACAATTTTGATCTAAGAGTAGATCACTGGATAGCGGTCAAGAATATCCTTAGTGAGGACTAAGGAGATGTTTCTCGATTATGGAGGTGATAAAAGAGTTCGTCGTAAAGAGTTACATCGGTACAAGATTTTACACCGATCCAGATGACTCTAAGTCTCAATCTGGATACATATTGAAAGTGTGAGTAATTAGCTAGAGTAGCTCCGTGTAGAGCATTGTAGACATAGAATATTTGCCAAATACATATGGCTCTGAATGTGACAGACCCGTTGACTAAACTTCTCTCACAAGCAAAACTGATCTTACCTTAGTACTCTTTGGGTGTTAATCACATAGCGATGTGAACTAGATTATTGACTTTAGTAAACTATTTTGGGTGTTGATCACATGACGATGTGAACTATTGGGTATTAATCATATACAGATGTGAATATTGGTGTTAAATCACATGGCGATGTGAACTAGATTATTGACTCTAGTACAAGTGGGAGACTGAAAGAAATATGCCCTAGAGGCAATAATAAAGTTATTATTTATTTCCTTATATCAGGATGAATGTTTATTATTCATGCTAGAATTATATTAACCGAAAACATGATACATGTGTGAATACATAGACAAACTAAGTGTCACTAGTATGCCTCTACTTGACTAGCTCGTTTATCAAAGATGGTTATGTTTCCTAGCCATGGTCAAAGAGTTGTCATTTGATTAACGGGATCACATCATTAGGAGAATGATGTGATTGACTTGACCCATTCCGTTAGCTTAGCACTTGATCGTTTAGTATGTTGCTATTGCTTTCTTCGTGACTTATACATGTTCCTATGACTATGAGATTATGCAACTCCCGTTTACCGGAGGAACACTTTGTGTGCTACCAAACATCACAACGTAACTGGGTGATTATGAAGGAGCTCTACAGGTGTCTCCGAAGGTACATGCTGAGTTGGCGTATTTCGAGATTAGGATTTGTCACTCCGATTGTCGGAGAGGTATCTCTGGGCCCTCTCGGTAATGCACATCACTATAAGCCTTGCAAGCAATGTAGCTAATGAGTTAGTTACGGGATGATGTATTACGAAACGAGTAAAGAGACTTGCCGATAACGAGATTGAACTAGGTATTGGATACCGACGATCAAATCTCGGGCAAGTAACATACCGATGACAAAGGGAACAACGTATGTTGTTATGCGGTTTGACCGATAAAGATCTTCGTAGAATATGTAGGAGCCAATATGAGCATCCAGGTTCCGCTATTGGTTATTGACCGGAAACGTGTCTCCGTCATGTCTACATAGTTCTTGAACCCGTAGGGTCCGCACGCTTAAGGTTTCGATGAGAGTTATATCATGAGTTTATGTGTTTTGATGTACTGAAGGAGTTCGGAGTCCCGTATGAGATCGGGGACATGACGAGGAGTCTCGAAATGGCCGAGACGTAAAGATCGATATATTGGACGACTATATTCGGAGTTAGGAAAGGTTCCGTGTGATTCGGGTATTCTTCGGAGTACCAAAGAGTTACGGGAATTCGCCGGGGAGTATATGGGCCTTATTGGGCCATACGGGAATAGAGGAAAGAGGCCGAAAGGAACCAGGCGCACAACCCCCCTCTGGTCCGAATTGGACAAGGGGTGCAGCCCCCTTTTCCTTCCTCCTCTCCCCCTCTTTCCTTCTCTCCTACTCCAACAAGGGAAGGAGGAGTCCTACTCCCGGTGGGAGTAGAACTCCCCACATGGCGCGCCTCCTCCTGGCCGGCCGCCCCCTCCCCCTTGATCCTTTTTATACGGGGGCAGGGGGGCACCTCTAGGGACAATAATTGATCATTGATCTCTTCACCGTGTGCGGTGCCCCCCTCCACCATAGTCCTGCTCGATAATATTGTAGCGGTGCTTAGGCGAAGCCCTGCGACTGTAGAACATCAAGGTCATCATCACGCCGTCATGCTGACGGAACTCTTCCCCGACATTCTGCTGGATCGGAGTACGGGGATCGTCATCGAGCTGAACATGTGCTAAAACTCGAAGGTGCCGTAGTTTTGGTGCTTGATTGGTCGGGCCAGGAAGACGTACGACTACATCAACCGCGTTGTTCTAACGCTTCCGCTTTCGGTCTACGAGGGTACGTGGACACACTCTCCCCTCTCGTTGCTATGCATCACCATGATCTTGCGTGTGCGTAGGAATTTTTTTGAAATTACTACGTTCCCCAACAATATGATTAATTGAACTTTAATTTATCATGAACTTAGTCCTGATAGTATTTTGCAAATTATGTTGTATATCAATAGCTCACGTTGTTGCTTCCCTATGTTTATTTTTGATATGCTCCTAGAGAAAAACCATGTTGAAATATGATAGTAGCAATCATGCGGACTGGATCCGTGATCTGATGTTTATCCTCATTGCTGCACAGAAGAATTATGTCCTTAATGCACCGCTAGGTGACAGACCTATTGCAGGAGCAGATGGAGACGTTATGAATGTTTGGCTAGCTCAATATGATGACTACTTGATAGTTTTGTGCACCATGCTTAACGGCTTGGAATCGGAACTTCAAAGACGTTTTGAACGTCATGGACCATATGAGATGTTCCAGGAGTTGAAGTTAATATTTCAAGCAAATACCCGAGTTGGGAGATATGAAGTCTCCAACAAGTTCTATAACTAAAAGATGGAGGAGAATTGCTCAACTAGTGAGCACGTGCTTAGATTGTCTGGGTACTACAATCGCTTGAATCAAGTGGGAGTTAATCTTCCAGATAAGATAGTGATTGATAGTGTTCTCTAGTCACCATCACCAAGTTACTAGAAATTCGTGATGAACTATAGTATGCAAGGGATGACGAAAACGATTCCTGAGCTCTTCGTGATGTTGAAATCGACGAAGGTAGAAATCAAGAAAGAGCATCAAGTGTTGATGATTGACAAGACCACTAGTTTCAAGAAAAGGGCAAAGGGAAAGAAAGGGAACTTCAAGTAGAATGACAAACAAGTTGTCACTCCCGCGAGGAAGCCCAAAGCTGGACCAAAGCCTGAAACCGAGTGCTTCTACTGCAAAGGAAATGGTCACTGGAAGTGGAAATGCCCTGAATATTTGGTAAATAAGAAGGATGGCAAAGTGAACAAGGGTATATTTGATATACAGGTTATTGATGTGTACCTTACTAGTGTTTATAATAACCCCTAGGTATTTGATACTTGTTCGGTTGTTAAGATTAGTAACTCGAAATAGGAGTTATAGAATAAACAGAGACTAGTTGAGGGTGAAGTGATGATGTGTGTTGGAAGTGGTTCCAAGATTGATATGATCATCATCGCACACTCCCTATACTTTCGGGATTAGTGTTAAACCTAAATAAATGTTATTTGGCGTTTGCGTTGAGCATGAACATGATTTGATCATGTTTATTGCAATACAATTATTCATTTAAAGTCAGAGAATAAATTTTGTTCTGTTTACATGAATAAAACCTTCGATGGCCATACACTCAATGAAAATAGTTTGTTGGATCTCGATCATAGTGATACACATATTCATAGTATTGATGCCAAAAGATGCAAAGTTGATAATGATAGTGCAACTTATTTGTGGCACTGCCGTTTGGGTCATATCGGTGTAAAGCACATGAAGAAACTCCATTAAGATGGACTTTTGGAATCACTTGGTTATGAATCATTTGATGCTTGCGAACCGTGCCTTTTGGGCAAGATGACTAGAACTCCATTCTCCGGAACAATGGAACGAGCTACTGACTTGATGGAAATAATGCATACCGATGTATGCGGTCCAATGAGTATTGATGCTCGTGGCGGGTATCGTTATTTTCTGACCTTCACAGATGATTTGAGCAGATATGAGTATATCTACTTAATGAAACACAAGTCTGAAACATTTGAAAAGTTCAAAGAATTTCGGAGTGAAGTGGAGAATCATCGTAACAAGAAAATAAAATTTCTACGATCTGATCATGGAGGAGAATATTTGAGTTATGAGTTTGGCCTTCATATAAAACAATATGGAATAGTTTCAAAGCTCACGCCACCTGGAACACCACGGCGTTATGGTGTGTCCGAACATCGTAACCGCACTTTATTGGATATAGTGCGATCTATGATGTCTCTTATTGGTTTACCACTATCGTTTTTGGGGTTATGCATTAGAGACAGTTGCATTCACTTTAAATAGGGCACCATCAAAATCCATTGAGACAACGCCTTATGAACTATGGTTTGGCAAGAAACCAAAGTTGTCGTTTCTTACAGTTTGGGCCTGTAATGCTTATGTGAAAAAGTTTCAACCTGATAAGCTCGAACCCAAATCGGAGAAGTGCACTTTCATAGAATACCCAAAGAAAACTGTTGGGTACACCTTCTATCACAGATCCAAAGGCAAGATATTCGTTGCTAAGAATGGATCCTTTCTAGATAAGGAGTTTCTCTCGAAAGAAGTGAGTGGGAGGAAAGTAGAACTTGATGACGTAACTATACCTGCTCCGTTATTGGAAAGTAGTTCATCACAGAAATCAGTTCCTGTGATTCCTACACCAATTAGTGAAGAAGCTAATGATGATGATCATGAAACTTCAGATTAAGTTACTACAGAACCTCGTAGGTCTTCCAGAGTACGGTCTGCACCAGTGTGGTATGGTAATCCTATTCTGGAAGTCATGTTACTAGACCATGATAAACCTACGAACTATGAGGAAGCGATGATGAGCCCAGATTCCGCGAAATGGCTTGAGGCCATGAAATCTGAGATGGGATCCATGTATGAGAACAAAGTGTGGACTTTGGTGGAGTTGCCCGATGATCGGCAAGCCATATTGTATAAATGGATCTTCAAGAGGAAGACAGACGCTGATAGTAGTGTTACTATCTACAAAGCTCGACTTGTCGCAAAAGGTTTTTTCGACAAGTTCAAGGTGTTGAATACGATGAGATTTTCTCACTCGAATCGATGCTTAAATCTGTCTGAATCATGTTAGCAAATTGCCACATTTAATGAAATCTGGCAAATGGATGTCAAAGCTGCATTCCTTAATGGATTTATTAAAGAAGAGTTGTATATGATTCAACCAGAAGGTTTTGTCAATCCTAAAGTTGCTAACAAAGTGCGCAAGCTCCAGTGATCCATCTATGGACTGGTGCAAGCATCTCGGAGTTGGAATATACGCTTTGATGAGTTGATCAAAGCATATGGTTTTATATAGACTTTTGGAGAAGCCTGTATTTACAAGAAAGTGAGTGGGAGCTATGTAGCATTTCTAAAATTATATGTAGATGACATATTGTTGATTGGAAATGATATAGAAATTCTGGATAGCATAAAAGGATATTTGAATAAGAGTTTTTCAAAGAAAGACCTCAGTGAATCTACTTACACATTGAGTATCAAGATCTATAGAGATAGATCAAGACGCTTAATAAGATTTTTCAATGAGTACATACCTTGATAAGATTTTGAAGTAGTTCAAAATGCAACAGTCAAAGAAGGAGTTCTTGCCTGTGTTGCAAGGTGTGAAGTTGAGTAAGACTCAAAAGCCGACCATGGCAGAAAAATAGAAAGAGAATGAAAAGTCATTCCCTATGCCTCAGTCATAGGTTAAATAAAGTACGCCATGCTGTGTACCAGACCTATTGTATACCTTGCTCTGAGTTTGGCAAAGGAATACAATTTTGATCTAAGAGTAGATCACTGGACAGCGGTCAAGAATATCCTTAGTGAGGACTAAGGAGATGTTTCTCGATTATGGAGGTGATAAAAGAGTTCGTCGTAAAGAGTTACATCGTTACAAGCTTTTACACCGATCCAGATGACTCTAAGTCTCAATCTGGATACATACTGAAAGTGGGAGCAATTAGCTAGAGTAGCTCCGTGTAGAGCATTGTAGACATAGAATATTTGCAAAATACATACGGCTCTGAATGTGACAGGCCCGTTGACTAAACTTCTCTCACAAGCAAAACATGATCTTACCTTAGTACTCTTTGGGTGTTAATCACATAGTGATGTGAACTAGATTATTGACTCTAGTAAACCCTTTTGGGTGTTGATCACATGACGATGTGAACTATTGGGTATTAATCACATACAGATGTGAATATTGGTGTTAAATTACATGGCGATGTGAACTAGATTATTGACTCTAGTGCAAGTGGGAGTCTGAAGGAAATATGCCCTAGAGGCAATAATAAAGTTATTATTTATTTCCTTATTTCATGATAAATGTTTATGTTGGGGAACATAGTAATTTCAAAAAAATTCCTACGCACACGCAAGATCATGGTGATGCATAGCAACGAGAGGGGAGAGTGTGTCCACGTACCCTCGTAAACCAAAAGCGGAAGCGTTAGCACAACGCGGTTGATGTAGTCGTACGTCTTCACGGCCCGACCGATCAAGCACCGAAACTACGGCACCTCCGAGTTCTAGCACACGTTCAGCTCGATGACGTCCCTCGAACTCCGATCTAGCCGAGTGTCGAGGGAGAGTTCCGTCAGCACGACTACGTGGTGACAATCTTGATGTTCTACCGTCGCAGGGCTTCGCCTAAGCACCGCTACAATATTATCGAGGAGGACTATGGTGGAGGGGGGCACCGCACACGGCTAAGAGATCAATGATCAATTGTTGTGTCTATGGGGTGCCCCCCTCCTCTGTATATAAAAGGGGGGAGGAGGACAGGGCCGGCCAAGGGGAGGAGGTGCGCCCAAGGGGGGTAATCCTACTCCAAGTAGGATTCCCCCCTCTTTCCTAGTCCAAGTAGGAGAGGGGAAGGAAGGGAAGGAGAAGGAGAGGGAGGAGAAGGAGGAAAGGGGGGCCGGCCCCTTAGTCCAATTCGGTTTGGGCTAGGGGGGCCGCGCGCCCTTCCTCCTCTCTTCCACCACTTGGCCCATGAGGCCCATTGCTTCTTCCTCGTATTCCCGTAACTCCCCGGTACCGCCAAAAATACCCGAATCACTCGGAACCTTTCCGATGTTCGAATATAGTCGTCCAATATATCGAGTTTTACGTCTCAACCATTTCGAGACTCCTTGTCATGTCCCCGATCTCATCCGGGACTCAGAACTCCTTCGGTACATCAAAACTCATAAACTCATAATATAACTGTCATCGAAACCTTCAGCGTGCGGACCCTACAGGTTCAAGAACTATGTAGACATGACCGAGACACGTTTCCGGTCAATAACCAATAGCGGAACCTGGATGCTCATATTGGCTCCTACATATTCTACGAAGATCTTTATCGGTCAAACCGCATAACAACATACGTTGTTCCCTTTGTCATTGGTATGTTACTTGCCCGAGATTTGATCGTCGGTATCTCAATACCTAGTTCAATCTCGTTACCGGCAAGTCTCTTTACTCGTTACGTAATGCATCATCCCGCAACTAACTCATTAGTCACATTGCTTGCAAGGCTTATAATGATGCGCATTACCGAGAGGGCCCAGAGATACCTCTCCGACAATCGGAGTGACAAATCCTAATCTCGAAATACGCCAACTCAACATGTACCTTCGGAGACACCTGTAGAGCTCCTTTATAATCACCCAGTTACTTTGTGACATTTGGTAGCACACAAAGTGTTCCTCCGGTAAACGGGAGTTGCATAATCTCATAGTCATAGGAACATGTATAAGTCATGAAGAACATAATAGCAACATACTAAACGATCAAGTGCTAAGCTAACGGAATGGGTCAAGTCAATCACATCATTCTCCTAATGATGTGATCCTGTTAATCAAATGACAACTCATGTCTATGGTTAGGAAACTTAACCATCTTTGATTCACGAGCTAGTCAAGTAGAGGCATACTAGTGACACTCTGTTTGTCTATGTATTCACACATTATTATGTTTCCGGTTAATACAATTCTAGCATGAATAATAAACATTTATCATGATATAAGGAAATAAATAATAACTTTATTATTGCCTCTAGGGCATATTTCATTCAGTCTCCCACTTGCACTAGAGTCAATAATCTAGTTCACATTGCCATGTGATTTAACACCAATATTCACATATGTATGTGATTAATACCCATAGTTCACACTGTCATGTGATTAACACCCAAAGGGTTTACTAGAGTCAATAATCTAGTTCACATCGCTATGTGATTAACACCCAAAGAGTACTAAGGTATGATCATGTTTTGCTTGTGAGAGAAGTTTAGTCAACGGGTCTGTCACATTCAGAGCCGTGTGTATTTTGCAAATATTCTATGTCTATAATGCTCTGCACAGAGCTACTCTAGCTAATTGCTCCCACTTTCAATATGTATCCAGATTGAGACTTAGAGTCATCTGGATCGGTGTAAAAGCTTGCATCGATGTAACTCTTTATGACGAACTATTTTATCACCTCCATAATCGAGAAACAACTCCTTATTCCACTAAGGATAATTTTGACCAATGTCTAGTGATCTACTCCTAGATCACTATTGTACTCCCTTGCCAAACCAGGGCAGAGTATACAATAGGTCTGGTCCATAGCATGGCATACTTTTATAGAACCTATGACTGATGCATAGGGAATGACTTTCATTCTCTTTCTATTTTCTGTCGTGGTCGGGATTTGAGTCTTACTCAATTTCATACCTTTGCAACACAGGCAAGAACTCTTTCTTTGACTGTTCCATTTTGAACTACTTCAAAATCTTGTCAAGGTATGTACTAATTTGAAAATCTTATCAAGCATCTTGATCTATCTCAATAGATCTTGATGCTCAATATGTAAGTAGCTCTACTAAGGTCTTTCTTTGAAAAACTCTTTTCAAACACTCCTTTATGCTTTCCAGAAAATTCTACATCATTTCCGATCAATAGTATGTCATTCACATATACTTATCAGAAAGGCTGTAGTGCTCCCACTCACTTTCTTGTAAATACAGTCATTTCCAAAAGTCTGTATAAAACCATATGCTTTGATCAACTCATCAAAGCGTATATTCCAACTCCGAGATGCTTGCACCAGTCCATAGATGGATCACTGGAGCTTGCGCACTTTGTTAGCAACTTTAGGATTGACAAAACCTTCTGGTTGAATCATATACAACTCTTCTTTAATAAATCCATTCAGGAATGCAGTTTTTGACATCTATTTGCCAGATTTCATAAAATGTGGCAATTGCTAACATGATTCGGACAGACTTAAGCATCATTACGAGTGAGAAAATCTCATCGTATTCAACACCTTTGAACTTGTCAAAACCTTTCGCAACAAGTTGAGCTTTGTAGATAGTAACACTACTATCAGTGTCCGTCTTCCTCTTGAAGATCCATTTATTTTCTATGGCTTGCCGATCATCGGGCAAGACAACTAAAGTCCACACTTTGTTCTCATACATGGATCCCATCTTAGATTTCATGGCCTCAATCCATTTCGCGGAATCTGGGCTCATCATCGCTTCCTCATAGTTCGTAGGTTCATCATGGTCTAGTAACATGATTTCCAGAACAGGATTACCGTACCACTTTGGTGTGGATTGTACTGTGGAAGACCTACAAGGTTCTGTAGTAACTTGGTCTGAAGTTTCATGATCATCATCATTAGCTTCCTCAGTAATTGGTGTAGGAATCACTGGAACTCATTGCTGTGATTAACTACTTTCCAATTTGGGAGAAGGTACAAATTACCTTATCATGCTCCACTTTCCTCCCACTCACTTCTTTCAAGATTTAGGGTTAGAGTGAGGGGAAAGGAGCGAGGGGGAAAGGAGCGAGCAAGGGGGAAAGGAGCGAGCGACTGGCCACCCCAGCGAGGGGTTGGTTTGGCCTTTGACACTGCGGGGTGGAGGGCTCGGTCGCTCTCAGGCTCGGTAGTTTTGGGTTGGGCCGCACCGGAGCACTGCTTGGTAAAAAAATGTATTTTGCCGGGTTTCGGGTTCTGGGACTACCTAAACGGGTGCAAACCCATGAAATGTGTCGGGTTGTATAATGTGCCCAACGACAGCCCCACGGGGATGAAAAGACGCCCATCCCCGTCCCCTAATAGGGTAAAAACCCGCGGGGACGCGGGTTTCGGGCCCCCGTTGCCATCTTGAGTTATATTATGAGTTTATGTGTTTTGATGTACCGAAGGTAGTTCGGAGTCCCGGATGTGATCACTGTCGGAGTAAATGACCACGGGTAGCCTAACCGGCTCCCTTTGGCCCTCAGAAAAACAATGGGCCGACCAAGCCTTGAAGCACCCAAGACACGGGGCCGCCTTCTTCCGGACGGCTATCACATAGGCCGGCTGGCCGAAGGCGGCCCGACCATAAACACCCCTTGGAGGATGCCACGATAGGGCCGACTCCAAGAAGCCGGCCCATGAAGGACCGACTCTAAGAATTCGGCCCATGAAGGACCGACTCCACGAAGCCGGCCCCTGAAGGACCGACTCCAAGAAGCCGGCCCATGAAGGACCGACTCCAAGAAGCCGACCTTAGTGGATCGACTCCAAAAAGCCGGCCCCTGGCAGGCGGCCGTGGGCCGCACCCTAAAAGTCTACCCCCATAACGGTGACGGGACAGGGCGTGGCTACAGCGGACCCTGCCACCCCCGAATCCCGGAACATGCATGGCTACAGTACGCCGTACGGGGCGGCCATCTCCTGTCCTGCGAGGCACTGTTGCCATGCGGATCATGACGCCATCCACGACGGGTCGCCAGTACGGCCCGTAGGCGGCGGGCCCCCTCGATCAGAGAGACATCCGAAGGTGGCCTGATCTCCCCCAGCCGGCCTAAGGCCGGGCCGACTTCCTATAGCCGGCTTGCTCCCCTCCTCGGGGCGTGCACACCATTAAGCAGACAAGACGAGGTAAGGCTACAGTGAGAGCCCGCAAGGCGGCAATGCTTACCTCGACAAAGCCCTCGTCATCAGAGGCGAGGCAACAGTAACCAGCCCCCGACAAGACCCCCCAAGCGGTGGGGCCGGCCTGTCGACCAATGGGACGACAGCCGGCGGGACCCACCAGTCGGCGGGCCCCAGAAGCCGGCGGAGAAGCCGGCGGTCGTAGACGCTGATGGCCTGGACCCATGCCCAGCCGGATTAACATTGTACCCCTGAGGGGTAGGCCTATATAAACCCCCCGGGACACCCATGCAAAGGGTTGATCTCAGAGAGTTTTAGACACTACCATAGGGAGAGAAGAGAGCTAGCCTGGCCCTTCTTCCTCCTCCCACCGAACAGCTCAAGGAGCCCCTTGTAGCTTCATATCGATCTAGTGATCATGCGAAGACCCCGCAAAGCAGGAGTAGGGTTATTATCTCCACGGAGAGCCCCCAACCTGGGTAAGATTCGCCGGCGTGCATGTCTTCGCCTTATCCCGTTTCCAAGCACCGGCGATGTCTTACTGGCTCCCACAATGATAAGCCATCCGTTGGCATATGTCGCACCTACCACCCGACATTTGGCGCCCACCATGGGGCCAGGTGCACCGTCGTCCGGAGACCTGCTCTGGATGGGAACCCTCTTCCTCCCCAGCGAGCGTAGCCAGCCCGGCACGCCCGATGGTGCTTGCCCCGACGCGCTGCAAAGCATCGACGACGCCTGCGAAGAGAGCCGCCTCGCCGATCTTCTTGGCGAGACTCGCATCTCCGACGAGCCCGCATCCGACGCGTGCACAGGCTGCCCCGAGAGCCGCCTCGTCAGCCTCCTCGACCAACTCCACGTCTCCGGCGAGCCTACCGCGGACTTGGAGTCGGTCGGTTCCACCGACCCGATGCTTGTTGACTCCGACACGGCATCGCTCGACGCCTTCCCCACCAACGTGATCATCTTCGATGACCCTCTCCCTCGAGATGACAGTGGCGGCAGCACCGTCACTGAAGTGCTAGTCATCAGCCACGGCGTCGTCTCCGACGAGAACACCCGCGACGCCCTGCAGGATGTGTTGCACGATATGTCCGCCCCCATCCCGGCGGACGCTGACGCTGAGACGCTGGAGGCATGCCGCCTTGCCCTCCTTGCGGAGGGCCAGAAGATAGCCACCATGAGACGCCTCACGGAAGCCCACCAGCGCAAAGTCGACCGCGCCGCCTTTGGCATGCCGCCTCCAGAAGGGCCAAGCCGAGTCGACGTTGTCAAGAAACGCGGCACGGCCATCGCCAGCATGCTGCGAGCGGATCGCCCAGTCTACGCCACGCCCCTCGAGAATCTACGCGCCACCCAGTCGATCGTAGACGAGCTAAACGGACTGGGGGCCGACAAGCTCCCCTACATGACCAGACGCATCCAACAGCTGATCGACGCGGCCGCAGAGCGGCATGAAGCCGGCGTCCGAGCTGGAAGCCCCCCTCGTCGAGAGCACGGCGCAACATCGTGTACACCGACTGCGGGTGGCACCCGTACAAGACAACAGAAGGAGCCGGCTGCTAGCCGTAGCCAGACTCGAATCACCATCGAGCGCGACGCAGAAGGCCGTCCCCGAGGTGTGGAACAACGAGGCGACCCGGCTCCTCCTCCGCCTCGCGGGGAAAGATATCCCACTCCGCCGCCTGTCGAGTATCCGACTCTCAGCGGCCGACTTGGTCGCCGCGAAGGAGTCGGCGAGAATGATGCCTGCCATCAGATCGACCGCCTTGCACGATCCCTGGCCCTGGAAGAAGAAGATGATGTCGGCCCGCCTTGTTTCGGCCCCCGCATCCGCGACGAGCCCTTTCCCAAAGGGTTCCACTCCCAAGAGACACGCCCAAATACAACGGCTCCGTGAAGCCGGAAGACTGGTTGATCGACTACTCCACCGCAGTTCGCATAGCAAATGGAAATCGACGTGTTGCCGTGAAATATGTCCCCCTGATGCTCCAAGGCACGGCGCGCACCTGGCTCAACAGCCTCAAGCCTTACAGCATCAACAGCTGGCTGGACTTCACCGAAGCCTTCATACGCAACTTCACCAGCACCTACAAACGGGCTCCCAAGCCCCGACAGCTCTCCTTGTGCATACAAGGGCCCAACGAATCAACCCGCGACTACCTCACGCGTTGGGCCGAGCTTTGCAACTCCTGTGAAGGGGTGCACGAGGTTCAGGCCATAGAGTACTTCACCGCCGGGTGCCGCGAGGGCACTCTCCTCAAGCACCGACTCCTCTGCGACGAGCCGACAACCCTTGACGAGCTAGTGAGCATCGCGGACAAGTATGCCACGGTGAAAGATCGAGGATGTCGCCTAGAGGGGGGTGAATAGGCGCTTTAAAATAATTACGGTTTAGGCTTGAACAAATGCGGAATAAACCTAGCGGTTAATTTGACAAGCACAAAACCTACAACAACTAGGCTCACCTATGTGCACCAACAACTTATGCTAAGCAAGATAAGCAACTATGTGATAGCAAGATACATGACAAAGAACAATATGGCTATCACAAAGTAAAGTGCATAATTAAAGGGGCTCGGGTAAAAGATAACTGAGGCATGCGGAGACGACGATGTATCCCGAAGTTCACACCCTTGCGGATGCTAATCTCCGTTTGGAGCGGTGTGGAGGCACAATGCTCCCCAAGAAGCCACTAGGGCCACCGTAATCTCCTCACGCCCTCGCACAATGCAAGATGCCATGATTCCACTAAGGGACCCTTGAGGGCGGTCACCGAACCCGTACAAATGGCAACCCTTGGGGGCGGTCACCGGACCCGTACACTTTGGCAACCCTTGGGGGCGGTCACCGGTACCCGTCAAATTGCTCGGGGCGATCTCCACAACCTAATTGGAGACCCCGACGCTTGCCCGGAGCTTTACACCACAGTGATTGAGCTCCGAACACCACCAACCGTCTAGGGCACCCAAGCACCCAAGACGAACAAGCTCAAGGGCACCAAGCACCCAAGAGTAATAAGCTTATCAACTTGTAACTTCCACGTATCACGTGGAGAACTCAAACTGATGCACCAAATGCAATGGCAAGGGCACTCGGAGTGCCCAAGTCCTTCTCTCTCAAATCCCACCGAAGCAACTAATGCTAGGGAGGAAAATGAGAGGAAGAACAAGAAGGAGAACACCAAGAACTCCAAGATCTAGATCCAAGGGGTTCCCTTCACTTAGAGGAGAAAGTGATTGGTGGAAACGTGGATCTAGATCTCCTCTCTCTTTTCCCTCAAAAACTAGCAAGAATCCATGGAGGGATTGAGAGTTAGCACGCTCGGAGAAGGTCAACAATGGGGGAAGAACACGAGCTCAAGGGGATAAGGTTCATTGGGGAAGAAGACCCCCTTTTATAGAAGGGGGGAAACCAACCGTTACCTCACTGAACAGCCACGCACAGAGCGGTACTACCGCTTGGGCAGGGCAGTACTACCGCTGAGGGCGGTACTACCGCTCTCACCCAGCGGTACTGCCGCGCTGACGAGGAGGTCAGGGTCCTGGCCCCAGAGCGGTACTACCGCGGGGGTAGGCGCGGTACTACCGCTTGGAGCGATACTACCGCCACTACTACTGCACTTAGTACCGTAAAACCCGACACGAAAAACGACGGTCTCGAATCGAGACGGTAGTAGCTCGGAACCACTGCGGTACTACGGCCGAAGACCACAAGCGGTACTACCGCTTGGGGAGCGGTACTACCGCTTGGGGAGCGGTACTACCGCTCTGGGAGCGGTACTACCGCTTGAGTGCTTCGGCGGTACTACCGCTGTGGAACGCGGTACTACCGTTGGCGCCATCCTTAAGCCACTACCGCGAAAAAAAAGAATACTCCAAGGAAACCAGAACAACCATAACTTCTGCAAATGAGCTCCGAATTGAGCAAACTCAAGCTTGTTTGAAACAAGACAACGAGTAGCATCAAAACAGCGACAGGGGAGGTATGCTTAGCAAACAAAGGAGTGACAACTCCAACAGAGAAGAACCGGCATACCCTCCAACATCGAAAACATCATAGAAGATGCATGTGAACTCTGTTTTCGATGAACTCGAGCTTGTCATGAACATGACCAAAAGCTCCAAATCACACAAGGAGAAGAACCAAACAAGAACCAATAAAGATGATGCAAGGATGCAATGGTTTGAGCTCTCTACGAACGATATGATCAAGCAACTCATCAAGATCCCCCCTTGATAGTACGACAATCGATCCTATAACCCGGTCTCCCACAACTACCATGAGACCGGTAAAATAGAAAACCTATCAAGGGCAAACCTTTGCCTTGCACATGGTCCACTTGAGCTAGATGATGACGATCTTGACTCCCTCAAGTTGGACCACCTTTCTTGGTTGCGTTGGCTTGATGAAGACTAGTTGATTGCTCCCCCATACTCCACTATGGGTGAGCCACTCTTCAGTAGATCTTCACAAGTCCATTGTCGCCACAATGGACGGCAAGCTTCAAGCATATGATCTCTTCGTGATGATCCTACTTGAACTTGCACACCGCAACCTAACCCCACAAAGAACTCTCACAAAGACCATGGGTTAGTACACAAAGCGTAATTGACCATGCTTACCCTACCATGGGATCGCTTGATCCCTCTCGGTACATCTTCTATGCTTTGTGTGTTGATCAACTTGATTCACTCTTTGACATAGTCTTGATCAACCTTGAATCTTTCCAACTCTCTTCATTTGGATGATGTCTTGAAGGTAAACATGAATGATCACACAATCTTCTTCTTCAAGACAAGCTTGCAATAAGCTCAACACTCACATGACCAATCTTTGGATAATTCCTTAATAGCACCTTGGTCAACTCATAAACTCCTTGAAACCAACACATGTACTTCAAAAAAACCTATGGACAAAACCTTCAAATATAACTCAAGGCAACTATTAGTCCATAGAGATTGTCATCAATTACCAAAACCAAACATGGGGGCATCGCATGTTCTTTCACACGGCCGACTCTTCAATGAAGACTGAGCTCCGGGTAGACGCCTCCGGAAAAGTGCTGGCGCCGGCTCCCAAGACGCCGGCTGGAGAATCAAGCCGGTGCCCGTATCAAAGCGACCACAAGCGCAAGGCCCCTATGCCGCCTTCCACTAGCCAGCAGGTGGCCACGATCGAAGAAGAGCAGCCCGAGGGACGGCCGGCTCCCAAGAAACAGAAGGGCAGCCCGCTTTCTCCTACGAGCAAACTCTCGACGCCCCCTGCAAGTTCCACAGCGGCGCGAAGCCGTCCAACCACACAACTCGGAAGTGCCATTGGCTCACCCGAATCTCCAAGGGTGAGGGGTTGTTGCCGCCTCCGCCTGCAGGCCAGCCGCCTCCTGCCCCGCAGCAGCCGGCCGCTCGGCCTGCAGTCGGAGCTATCCAAGACAAGTTCCCTGATGAGCAAGCCGCCTACGTCGTGTTCACCAGCCAGACAGAAGATCGGCGCAGCCGGCGCCAACAGCAGCAGGAAGTCAACGCGGTCGCCTCCAGCAACCCTCAGTTTATGCACTGGTCGGAGAAGCCCATCAGCTGGAGCCGGGACGACCACCCAGAGGTGATGCCGTCTCCTGGCTCCTATGCCTTGGTTTTGGATGCCACCCTGGCGACAGAAAGGCGTGCCGCCCGTTTCTCCCGCGTGCTGATAGATGGCGGGAGCAGTATCAACATACTGTACCGAGATACAATGGAGAAGCTCAACATCAAGCCAAAGCAACTCATGCCAAGCCAGACTGTGTTCCACGGCATCGTACCCGGCCTGTCCTGCTCACCAATCGGCAAGATCAAGATGGATGTCCTCTTTGGGGGCAAGGATCATTTCCGCCGAGAGGCAATATGGTTCGAGGTAGTGGATTTGGAGAGCCCGTACCACGCATTGCTTGGCCGACCAGCGTTATCCAAGTTTATGGCTA
Source organism: Triticum dicoccoides (assembly GCF_002162155.2). NCBI lineage: Eukaryota > Viridiplantae > Streptophyta > Magnoliopsida > Poales > Poaceae > Triticum > Triticum dicoccoides. The sequence goes on along the minus strand of NC_041383.1, from coordinate 812,094,360 downwards.
TGCCCCACTACGCCAACCTCAAGATGAAGATGCCGAGTTCCAAGGGCATTATCACCATAGTCGGAGACTATAAGAAGTCTTCTGAGTGTGCAGCAGCCAGCAGTCGGCTGGCCGAGTCCCTCGTGATCGCCGAAGAGAAGAAGATGCTGAACTGAGTTGTGGCTTTGGCTGGCAAGCAGCCGGCCCTGTCTCCTGACCCCAAAGAATGTGAAGCTCAAGGTTCCTTCCAGCCGGCCAAAGAGACAAAGAAGATACCCCTGGACCCGGAGCACCCGGAGAGGCATGCTGTCATAGGCACAGGTCTTGACAGCAAATAGGAAGGCGAGCTCGTCGATTGAGAATCGGGACGTCTTTGCGTGGTCTCCCAAAGACATGCCAAGGGTCCTGACGGATTTCGCCGAGCACAAGTTACACGTCCGATCTGACGCAAAGCCGGTCAGGCAGCCCTTGTGCCGCCTGTCAGAAGAGAAGAGAAGAGTAGTCGGAGAAGAAATAGCCCGGCTCCTGGCAGCCGGCTTCATTATGGAGGTGTTCTTTCCAGAATGGCTTGCCAATCCGGCGTCGCCCTCCAACACCTCCTCAAGCCATCTATCAAGCCGTCTCTGGAATCCAGTTCCATCTTCGTGCCGCCTGACCGCGACGTAGTCGGATCCGACTTCGGGGACCAGGCAGGTGGCCCGGGGACTCCGGCAACCGGCTCGGGGACTGCCATAGTCGAACCCGGCTTGGGGACTGCCATAGTCGAACCCGGCCCGGGGACTGCAGCAGCACAGCAGGCGGAGGCCGAGTCCAACTCTTCACAACCCAGCCCGCCCACCCTGGTTGCAGTAGCCGTTTTGGCAATCGAAGAAGTCACGGCTCCATCATGGGCTCAGCCCATCCTCCGTTTTTTGATAAATGGAGAGCTGCCGACTGACGAGATCTCGGCAAGACAAGTCCAACGCCGAGCCGGAGCTTACACAATTATGAACCAAGAGCTAGTTAGGCGCAGCGCTACCGGAGTCTTCCAGCGCTACGTCGAGCCAGAGAAAGGCATAGCAATCCTCGAAGACATCCACCAAGGCGAATGCGGCCACCATGCCGCCTCCAGGGCGCTGGTCGCCAAGGCCTTCCACCATGGATTCTTCTGGCCGACTTCTTTGGAGGATGCCAAGGAACTAGTCAAACACTGCAAAGGATGCCAAGTCTTCGGCTCCAAGCAACACCTGCCGGCTTCTGCACTCAAGACCATCCCCATCACTTGGCCTTTTGCCGTCTGGGGGCTGGACATGGTCGGCCCATTCAAGACAGCGTGCGGCGGCATGACACATCTGCTTGTCGCCTTGGACAAATTTACCAAGTGGATTGAAGCAAAGCCGATCAAGAAACTGAATGGGCCGACTGCCGTGACATTCATTACATACATTACAACCCGATATGGCGTACCACACAGCATCATCACCGACAACGGCACGAATTTTGCCAAGGGAGCACTGGCACGTTTCTGCGCGACACAGGGCATCCGATTGGACTTAGCGTCCGTTGCCCACCCGCAGTCAAACGGCCAAGTCGAGCGAGCAAACAGCCTCATCCTCTCTGGCATCAAGCCCCGACTGGTCGTGCCACTAGAGCGTTCGGCCGGCTGCTGGCTCGACGAGCTACCGGCCGTTCTCTGGAGTCTGCGCACTACCCCAAACAAGTCAACCAGCTTCACCCCTTTCCTCCTTGTATATGGGGTCGAGGCTGTCATCCCAACTGACATTGAGTTCGACTCACCTCGGGTCACCATGTACACGGAGGCGGAGGCTAAGTAAGCAAGAGAAGACAGCGTCGACTTGCTGGAAGAAAGTCGGTTGTTAGCCCTCAGCCGGTCTGCCATCTACCAGCAAGGTCTACGCCGTTACCACAGTCGGAGGGTCAAGCCAAGAGCTTTCGGCTGATACAGCGAACAGCCGGCCAGCACAAGCTCTCGGCCCCTTGGGAAGGCCCTTTTGTCATCAGCAGGGCTTTGGGAAACGACTCCTATTACCTAATCGACGCGCAGAAGCCGAAGGCACGCAAGAGAGACGACTCCGGCAAGGAGTCGGAGCGCCCGTGGAACGCCAATCTTCTTCGGAGATTTTACAGTTGAAATGCAGTATGTAGCATGCTACCTTTCGTATTAAGTATGAGACAACAGGCTCCCTGAGGAGTTCTCAGGGACTACCCTATTTTATCTATGAATACCGGGTATCATACCCATGGTTACCCCACTACATTTATTTTCTCCGTCCGGCACCGGGTTCGACCAGTCGGCCCGGGGACTTGCCGCCTTGAGTTATGTCCAAGTTCTACCTGCAGTCAGACAAGTAATGTGCCGGCACCCAAGCCCTCTCTTGCAAAAGTCGCAGCTCGAAGAATCGGCTGCCCGACTAGCAAGAGCTAAAGGCGGAGAGGATGCCCACATGAAAAACGGCTAAGGACTAACGAACTTACATAACACAAGCCGGCTCCCACCCTCGCCAACCGGCTGTCGAAGCAGTCGGCTGGCCGACTTCCCTTCCTAATCTGCTACAATCTAAGAAAGCTTGAGTACTTGCCTTCCCAGACGGCTGAACTCCTTACCCGGCCACAGACTGCAGAGCAGCTGTCCGGCTGGGAAGGCGGCAACCAAGGGAAGGCGGCAAAGGAAAAAAGCCGAGAGATAAAAAGCAAGTAGGAATGGAAGCCAAGCACATGGATAATAATATTTACACAAAAGGCCTTTGAGAGGTCGGCATTCAACGAAGTTTGAATACACCCCCAGTGGGTGGAACTGCGCAAAGAAAACAAATTTGTTCAAAGAGTGACAATTAGGAAAGTAAAAACAGTAAATCAAGCCAAGGGAGTGCCCGGAGCGTCAGGAAGATTGGTGGAGACGGCGGTGTCGGCTGGAGGAGTGGCCGGCTGGCGAGTCTCGGCCTGGTCATTGCCGGTGGCAGGCGGGGCATTCGCACGTGCCTCGTTGCTGGAGGCACGGTCAGCCTAAGGCTGGCTGGCTGCTTCGACATCCGGCACAGCATCTTTGCCATCTTCCTCCCCCTCCTCTTCGCCCTCGTCGCTGGAGTCAATCTCCTCCACCGAGTCTTCACCGTCGGCCGGGTTCAGCCCGAACCATTCCTCCAGCTGCGCGACGCCGTCCTTGTTCACCTCAGGAGCAAAGGCGCTGGTGTCGGTGAAGTCGGCAATTGCCGAAGCACGCTGGATGATAGCCGGCCGCATCACCTCCAGCTCCTCGTCAGCCTCCTGCCGCCAGGTGCGCAGCTGGTCCAAGTTCAGCCCAGGGTACCAAGCCCGGACGAACTCTAGCGCCCGTCGAGCGCCGGATCGAGCCGCTGAGGCCTTCCAGGCCTCGAGACGGCCGACTGCTACCTCCAGCCAGTCGGCAGTACGGCTGGGGGTGCGAGGAATTACTTCGCCAGGCCAAAGGGGGGCCAGCACCTGTGCTCCGGTACGCTGAAGCCGGCGGAGCATGCGGTAGGCTGGCTGGAGGCAGGCCTGGATCTTCAAGAGCTGCTCCTCAAGCGACCGGTTGGCATCCGGCGCGATCTCAACCCCAGCCTGCCGCCGGGCCTCACGGTGAGCTTCGATGGCTTGGTTGGCAGCGACGGAGTAGCCAGGAAAGTATTCTTCACAAAGAAGAAAGAAACAGAGCAAGTCAGGAGATAAACTGGCTTACAAGGACAAGCAAAAGAGTGAAGAAGAAGAAGGCCTACCGTCAACCAAATCCTCGATTCGGCTGTAGCCTTCGCTCAGAGCTCGCCTTGCCTCAGCCCAGCTCGCCGCCTCGGTCTCGTACTCAGCTTTGAGGGCGGCCTCGTTGTCCTGCGCCGCCTTTAGGGCCGCCTTGTGGCTTTCCTCCTGGTCGGCCAGTTTCTTGGCTAGGCGGTCACGCTCCTGAGCCAAGGCACAGAACTCACCCTCCTTGGTGCGAAGGGCGGTCTGGGCCACACCCAGCTGCTGCCTCAAGTCAGCGTTGGCTCCTGCCAGTACGGAAAGAAGAAATTAAGAAAGAAGTCGGCAAGAAAGATCCGACCCGACTGCTCAGCAGTCGGCCCGAATCTCGAGGACTACACCCAGTGGGTGCGCTGACGCACCCCCACATGAGATAAAAGGACAAAGACACTCATGCCGGCTCTCCAACAAATCGGCGGCCTTTTGATCCGCCTCCCGGACCTGGGAGTTAAAGGTAGCGGCGTGGAGGTTGTGATAATCCTGCAAACAGGACGAAGAAGCAAGCAAGAACAAATCAGTAAAACAAAGTCTTCGAAGAAGTTCCTAGCCGCCTGCTCAGCAGCCGACTCGGAACTCGGGGACTACACCTAGTGGGTGCGCTGACGCACCCCCACGAAAAAAAAACAATCAAGAGCAAGAGAACTCACCCGAACGACCGCCCGTGTCACAAGAAATTCTCGGGTACACTGCTGCAGCACGGTGGCCTGAGCCTGAAGCCGGCTACGGACATCTTGCGCCGCCAAGTTTAACGCGGCTGTCCCATCGCCCGAGGTCCACCCTGGCGAGCTAGCGGTGGCCGACTCTAGATCATGCGACAACGAGCTGGAACCGTCTGCCCTCTGCAGATCCGGCTCTGAAGCCGCCCTCCCCGCGCACCGGCGAGTCGGCGACAAGACCACAAGGTCCGCCTTTGCAGTCAGCTGCTCAGGCGGCACCTCGGGCTGGCCGCCTTGGCTGGTCCTGACCGACGGAGACGGCACCGCTTCTCCCTCCGGGACGACTACGCCGCCCCCCTCCCTCTCCATCACCGGCGGGTCGCGGCCGATTTCCTCCAGTGGGGGCACCGGGACGTCCGGGGACAACACATGCATTTACATGGATGTAGTGTGCGTGAGGGGAGAAAAAACTGACCTATGCTAACTTGAGTATGCTTTTCCATGGAGCCTTGTTGTTGGCGTTGTCAACTCACGCGTTAGTCAACTGTTTCCTTATGCTTGGAATATCCTCAGCTGTGAAATTTGGAACAACCCTTGCCTCCCATCCATTTGCTAGCGTCAGAGCAAAAACACCACAGTCGAACCTAAACAAAAATTGAAAAAAAGAACTTTTCTAGTTAGCTAGCTTCCTCTATGTAGTAGTGTGTCACTTGTAAAAAACTGAACAAAACCATAGTTAATATGTGAAAAGAAGTGGATGCTTACTCATTGTTCTGTTTTGGAACGTCGATGTTGGTAGGCCCAAAGTCATCCAGCGAGACACGGGAACTGGCGTAATGCTCTTCCCATAGAGACCGAAAACTTGCAACCATTTTCCTTGCGCAAACATCTAAAGACTTGTTTTTTAGCGTCCTCCAAGAATCAAGAGCTTCGAAACGTCGATCCCTTATGTTCACGTTAAAAATCCAGTAATGATTGCCTGTTTTAGGCTTTGTCTTGTCAATGTTCTCTAAAACTGGGAACATAATCTGTTAGAAAAAACAAATGGGGTTAGTATAAAAAAGTAAAATACCAGAAGCTGGATTTAAGAAACTTTTTCTGTGTGCTCTCACAAATTATGACATGGACTGAAGAAGCATAAATGCACATGCAAGTTTGGTACTTGTGTGAGTAATTTGCCAAAAAACAGAAAGATGCATAGGCAAGTTATGTACTTATGTAAGCAACTAGCCAAGAATGCACAGGCAAGTTATGGACATATTTAAGCAACTTGTCACAGAAAGCAATTTCATGGGCAAAAGTTTTAGCATAAAAAGTCATATATAATGCATTGGTAAAAAGTAAACAAACCATTGACTTACCATGTCTTTACGGTCCAAGCGATTCGACTTCTTGAACCGGGAAATGAGCTCCTTGCCGTTCAATTCCATGTTTTGCATCTGAACCTGATGTAAAAAAGAATACAGACATGACCATGAACTTTTATAAAAAAAGAAAAAGAAAGAAACGCAAAACTACATTGTTAGTTGCTTCGCGTTTTCTTACCGAGAACCTGACGGGCATCACGAGCTTCTTTGAGTCTGGTGGCAAGTTCATCATTATACTCTCTATACCAACTTCCATTACATGGCTCACGACAAAACCTCCCTTCTTCATTGAGTTTGCGAGCTCCCTGACTGTGACAAAGTACTTGCCATATTCAATTGCCCTTGGGCTGCATGAAAAAAAAAGAGAGGCATTCAGCACAAAATCCTTCCATAATTTGCCTACCACCATTTCAACTTAGGAAAAACACATGGGGGCATGGTCATATCAAGGAGAGACTGTTTCAAAAAAAAGAATTTCACACTAAGACAAGTTGCCTGATTCCATAAGTGGATTGCTTGTAAATACAGTTTGAATTGCCTGGATAACATGATAGACCTTGCCTGGGGAAAGTGCATTGTGCAAAGGCTGACAAAAAAGAAATGAAGTAATATACTGTCATACCTGGTATCCACATCTAGTGATTCTTCTTCATTAATTCTTCCATGCAAAATAATTGATGCATACAATCTATTTGCTTCGGGTTTGGGCATGTAGACTTTCTTCTCATTATAGTCAATGAATGGTGACCTCTTGCAAGGAGGTGGCTTGATAATCCTTCTCTCGAATTGATGTGGATGCATCTCTCCTGAGCTTCTACTGCTGTAAATCTTGCTGCCTGACCCCACTTCTCCTTGGTTAGAACTTTTTTTAGGTGTTTGGTACACATTTCCTTCTGCTTGCACACACGGGTCGATGCCTTCAACGTCCAACAGATAATCATCCTCGGTTATATCAATGATTGGCTGGTTATGTACTGGGAGTTCCTTGAACTCATGCTCTGCAAATGTGCTTGACCCAACATGTTGATGTGCTGTGTTGTCTCCAGATCTTGTGGGCAAATCATCTATGCCTAGATCGAAACTTGGTGCTGGGCAGTACTCTTTGAAAAAATCATTAGATCTTTTGGTGTCCCTTTGATCAAAGTGTTGTTTATCTTCATTTGCTAAGCTGTGATTTATGGAGTTGGATTGGGCATTCTTGCTGTTTGGATCAACACACCTTACAAACAGCTCACTCACAGCTAGAACATTGATTTCTAGTGCATTGGTTGCCTTCCCATTAACACGCATGAATTCGTGGTACCGCTCCTCCACATTAGAGAAATGGTAAGTGTTCCCTGGCCAGTTGCTTCTACTGCTTTTGGAACACTTGTGGCCTCAGGTTGGGCAAGTACAGTTGAGCAGACAAGCAATTTCCCTAGGGCTCTTGGCAACTTTTGTTCCGGGCTTTTCCCCATGGTTACTGCTTCTGGAACACTAGTGGCCTCAGGTTGGGCAAGTACAGTTGGGCAGACACGCAATTTCCCTAGGGCTCTTAGCAACTTTTGTTCCGGACTTTTTCCCATGGTTACAGCTTCGGGCAGGTGTTGTATCCTATTGATCTCCGTACATAGCACCGGAGGGATGTTCTCTTTCTCCTATTTGTGTCCTGCATGATTTAATGATCGAGCCTCAGATGATGCCTTGAAGTCTTGCACCTTGGCCCTCTGGATACCATTGGCTGACTGCATCACATTTCCCCGAGACGGGAAAGGCACTTGACCATTTAAGTCACCTAGTGGTTGTGCTCCGCTGTGGTTTCCTGTGCTTACTAGCACTGTGGGTCCCTCCTTGAGTTGTACTGGCCTTACTTTTGTGGGGTCCAGTGTTTCCTCTACAGAACTTGCCTGAAAAGCAGCTGGTCTTGCTTTCTCCTTAGACTGAGTTGCCAGAATATGTGATCCACTTGCTTGACATTGGGAATGAAAATTACCCGAAAGCTTTGGATCTACTCCTGTAGGTACTGCCTCATCTCCAACTTTGCTGCACGGGGGTGCTGCTGAGCTTGATGGTGTACTCTTTACCACCTGTGTTTTGGCATTCCCATGAATTGCCTCTTTTGTTTCAGAATTTGCTTGTTGTTGCTGCTGAGAAGGACCAGATTTTTTCATGGCTGACTGCCTTGGCTTTCCCCCTTGGCCGTAACCGGGATTTTCGGCACGATATGCTTGCAGATGCATTGCTGTTTTGTTCATCACAGATGGCTCCAATACGAAACTGACAGATTTCTTCATCTTCTTTGATGGAGGGAGTGGTGGTAGTTGGTTTCGAAAAGCAATCTACTGTTCTGTAGCTTCATTTAGAGCGGCGCCAAATTGTCTCATTATTTTCTGCCGAGTCGCCTTTGGGCATATTTCCTTGGGGTTGAATGTGAAGCCCAAATCCAAGTCTTCCCCCCTCAACAACTCTTCGAACATCCTCTTCGCTTCTGTTGCCATGGTTATGTCATCAATATTCCACATTTCTTTCACTTCAAAAAAAGGGAAGCGTGGTTCCTGGGAAACAGCAGTTTTGAATTCTGTCAACGCAATGTCTTTCATACAGATGCTATCTGCCTCATCCAATCCTTTTGCCTTTCTGTCCCTCTTCTTTTCAATCAGAAATTGCAGCGTGCTTTGTTCATCATCATCGCTGCTTGGGTTCTCAGCTACGGGATCCTCGTCCCGATCGGAGCCACCATTGCTGCCTGAACCACCGTTGCCACCTCCGCTGTCATCTTCATCATCTTCATCCTACTTCCCTTGCCCATCATCTTCCTTGTCTTTGTCATCCCCATCGCCTTCTTCATCGTCATCGTCCTCCTTTCCTTCATCATCTTCTTTTTCGTCATCCTCTTCTTCTTCATCATCATCACTGTCCTCGTTCCCCTCAGTTCCGTCTTCCGTCCCCATGTCAACCGTTTGTCGTGCTCCCTGGCTACTTGATTTCCCCTGAACTCCACTTGATCCATCATGACCATCATCGCTGTCGCTTTCATCACTACCTTTATCTCTGCCACCTCCCTCGCTTTCACTGTCGGCTGCCTCGCTGTCGTTGCTGTCTGAATTAAATGACTCCTCCTCACTTGGTAAGCTGTCTCTTCCGGCTGGTACTCGCTTGCTCCTTCTGTTAGACTGCCGCCTGCTTGTCTCCGCAGTAGTAGGATCTGCCTCCTTTGTCCCCAATTCATCATCATCTATCTTCCCAACCCCAGTCACGAGCTTCCCCACTGCATGAGAAATTACGGAACACATTTCGTGCACTAACCCTGTGAGCTTCTTTTGCTTCTGTAAAACATAAAAGTGGATGGTAGAGAACATGATAAGTACATATCTTCTATTGAAGATTCTGAAAGAAAATGGTTGAATGTACAAATGGTGATAAAAAGGGGAACAACAGTGAGAGCAAAAAACCAGTGCTCGATAACTTACTGATTTGTCATATGACTCGGGCAATCTTGCGGCAACAAATTTGGTGATGTGGTCCATACTGCCAAACAAGCTATCATCCGCACACCGAGAAAACTCCGTCTTGAGCTGGTGGTTTATAGCAAAAGAAGATTAAAAAAACTATGAGTGACAACAATTCTGGCACTCCCATACCAAAAAAGAACTGAGAAATGAAGAAAAACAGTACTACTAATAGTCTTTAAATTCCTGTAACCATTATGACACTTCCCCCCCTGTTGCTTACTATTAGTGGATACTCTAATCAACAAAAATGAAGAACTAGTATGCAAGTTGCTAGTTTTCAGAACATAAGTTGCTTGGGTGGTTGTATAAATTTGCTACTTTTCAACATGTAAGTTGCACAGACAAAAAAAGAGCTAAAAAACATGTACTCCAGCAGCTACTGTTAGAATACAACAACCCAACAAATCCTTCCTGTGAACATAATCCAACTGTGTGCATGGCACTTGCCCAAAAAGATACATTACCTTGCATGCTCTTTCAAAGTGAATTGCCTACTCTAAAAATGGTAGTGTTGCCTAAAAATAATATGACAATAAATATATATCCTAAAACAGAAAAATTGAGTTACCCGCAATTGGCCATATTCTCTTGGAGCCTTCCTGTCCTTCTTGATAACTCTAGAGATTAAATCTGAATTCCAGACTGAAACCCTTGGTACCAAGTTCGGGATTGACTCATCAACATCCAAAGAGTCTAGGTACAACAGCTGCGTATAGACAAGGAAAAAGAACAGAAATGTTTAAGTTACCTAATGATTGCAAAAAGAAAAGAAAAGATAAGTAAACAATTGATGCTTAAAAAAACAAAACAGCTTGAAGCACTTACAACAAGGTGGAAAACACAACAACAAACAGCCTTCTTGTTAGCACGCCCCAAAGTGAACGCAAGCTTTAATTGATCAACAACAAACTGGCATATATTGGTTTCCGTTATTCCATTGACATCCATGACCGCCGGAAAACTCTTTGGGGAAATGCTCAAACTAGTTGAAGGGGCAAGGAAGCACGAAAAAACAAGAGCTAGCCAAGCGCGGACAAAGTCATCATCATGAGATCCTCCCATGTCTACGATCATCTTGCACCATTCTGTGAGGGTTGGGGAGTTCTTCGATGTGATGTTGTAAATACTGTACATTGCCTTTGTGATTTCAGGCCGATTCTCGAAGCACAGCTTCCTGCCCCTGTTGGGCAAACCCCATATCCTACGAACACTAGCGGCATCTACAGGAATCTTTCCCTTTTCTGGAATGACTATCTGCGAAATCTCCGGGTCGTAATGCTTCATTATCCACTGGCTAAAATCTCCGGGCATGCTACTCGCTGCAAGGTCCAGAATGCCGCCAAATTCTTTTCCGATGATGACACCCTTTTGGTCAGGAACCAAGTCCTTGTTCAACTTGAAGAGCCTTGCAGGGGATGCCCTGTTCCTACGACCCTATTGCACATAAGGGAAAAACAGAAAAAGGGAATTAGCAAAAAAGGAAGGGGAAAAAGGTTCATCACAACATAGGCAACTTATGCATCATGCTGGGCAACTGCTCAGTGAAACTGAGGCAACTATGCAAAATACCTCAGTTCCTCCCGTCTTCTGGCGTTTTGCTTTTGGAGGTTGGTCGACGTCTGCACATTCGACATTTTTATTCCCAGCATCTGCAGCTTGGCTCTCGTTGCTATTGTTGTTACTAATGATATCATCAGGGCGCTTCCCCCTTACAGCAGCTGCTTTAGTTCTCATACGCGTGTACCTAGTTATTGGTGCACTGCTCCGTGGCTGGAAGATAGAAACCACAAAAATAAATAAAAAATGGAAAACAAAATCTGTTATGTACAGGAAGAACATAAAAACTTTCTGAGCATGTGCACACCTGTGTTTGATGCTCTTCATCCCCATGAGATGCAAGGTCGTCATGGCTTGATCCAGCAGGTCCATCCTGTTTTGACTTATGACTTGTCCCAGCCATCTAATTTCTGCTGCATATTTAAAGGAACAGCAATTTAAAAAAAGCGGGCAATGAAAAGCGTCGTAAACTATCTGATTTTCAATATATGTTACAACATTAATACAAAAGTACATACAAAAAACCTAAGTAAAACATGACTACAAGGAACAACAAACAACTATTGCACATCAATCACCAGGCAACGCATGTTGGCATTTAAGGCAAACGGCTAAGAAAGCTTGAGCAAGTTTGAGATTACACAAATGCAGTACATATGGTGGCTGCTAGGCAACACATGTTGGCATTTCAGGCAAATGGCTGAGAAAGCTTGAGCAAAAGCCAGGCATTACACAAAGACACTAGGCAAAAAACGGTTGAGGGCATGTTACGGCAACTGACTAACAAAACCTTCATAGCCAGGCACACTAGGCAACAGTTGAGGGCAATTCAGGCAATTGACTAGGAAAACTCCAGCAAAAAAGCCTGACAACTCAGTCACAAAACTTAAGCGAAACTGACATACATATCTACAACTCGGTCGAAACAAACACGAGCGTCGAACCACAGCACATGAACCTAATACACAAACATTTCAACAACATGAACCTATAGCATAGTTCCATTTGTTGTAAACTATTTGATTTTCACTATATTACAACTATCCTATAATTGGCCCTATTACCCTCCATCTACATTTCCTATAGAATCTGAAACAAATCAAGGCACCTAGAACAAAAAATCACAGAATGAATTCTCGTGAAATGCTTAAAACTGTCCTACAAAATAGCCCTATTAACCTCCCTCTACTGAATTTCTTCCTACCTCACGCACACACAAAAAATCACATGTACATTTTCCATTGCTAAATCATTACTGTCCTGCACTAAATCAAAACACACTGTGGAACCATCTTCGTAGGCGACACACAAACCATATCAAGCAAGTCACTCACAAAAAACAAGGCAACATTGACATGGGAGAGGCATTACTGTCCTGCACTAAATCAAAACACACTGTGGAACCACCTTCGTAGGCGACACACAAACCATATCAGGCAAGTCACTCACAAAAAACAAGGCAACATTGACATGGGAGAGGCATTACTGTCCTACATTAAACCAACAACACACTGTCAAAACACCTGCGCAGGCAACACATGAACCATATCAGGCAAGTCACTCACAAAACAAGGGCAGCATTGACATGAGATAAGCATTATTCTCGTGCACTAAATCAAAACACCGTCAAAACACTTGTGCAGGCAACACATGAACCATATTCAGGCAAGTCAGTCACCCATCAGGATCAACCTCAACATCTACAATACCGAAAATCTACAGCACCAAGGCTTGCCTTCGAATACTACAACCAATCCTAGTTCACCAGTAGCCTAGGAACACGAAATGCCCCGTGTGGTCGTCCCTCTCCAAATTAACGAGTTCTCCATCAATTCTACCATCTGCTACTCGATTTCGTCAACTTATTCAAACGTGGAGGAGCACATCGACCCGCCGCGATTCGGCACCTCTGCAACAACCGCACGACGGCCGCACGCGCGCCGTTTCTCCTCTGTCCGCGGCGGAGCGGCAGAGCGCGTCGATTTGGACAACCTAAACGCGGAGGACCGGAAGAGATCGATGGGCATACCAGGGGATTCGCTGCGATTTTGCCCCTCTGCGCCAACAGAACAACGGCCATGCACGCCGTTCCTCCTCTGCCACGTCTCCGATACTGCTCCTTCCGCCGCAGCCTGCAGCGCGACGTCCCTCCTCGGTCGCGTCTCCGCCGCTGCACCGCCTTCCTTGACGCCGCGCCCGCTGTCCCGCCCTCACTCCGGCGAAAGACGACCGCCGAATCGCCGACACGCCGCCCGCTGCTCTCGGGTCTCGACCGGTGGATTTGGGGGATGGGTTGGGGGGATTGGAAGGCGAGATCCGCTCCGCTGCGCTCGGGAGCAGTTTCGAATGGGAGGAATGGGGAGTGGAGAGGAACAGGAGAGGGGAGGCGAGACGCAACCGCACTGAGCGCCCAACGGGTCTCGACCACGACGCCACGACCAGTGGACACCTGGCGCGCGCATCGACGGTTTCCCCCTGTTTCCACTAGAAACGCGCGTGGCCGCGAGATGCGGATCAGACGGCGCGCAAGCCCGGCTGCTCTGTAAGACAAATTAGCATCCGCCCACTTTTTAGGATATAGGAGGGTAAGGCTTCTTCCTCTCTCATTCAGCTGACGCCGTAAAAGAAAATGGATAATTGAATGAAAAGGAGATAATATGAAACTAAACAGTAAACTAATTGAACTTGAATGAAAAGAATATTGGAAACAGAATACAAGTTATGGTAGAAATCAAAACAGAATAGTTAAAACAAACAACAGAATTTAACAATACATCTGTAAGAAAAATTTAGCTAACTATGCTGCAAGGCTGGAATATATGAAACTAAACAGTAACTAACTAATTGACCGGCAGGAAACAGAAAGGTTCCAGATAAACCTGCAAGGCTGCCCAGTAACCAAGTTGAGTCCGAGTGGATAATGAAGGTATACTGGCTCATATCTCTTGTGGCCTTGCATCCCCATTTCAGGAGAAACTGCACTACCAGGTACATATGCGAGCCGTGGTAGCTTCGCATCAGAGTCTCCTGGAGGAAGCCTCTCGGCCATTTCTTTTACCTGTAAGGGCATGTACAATGGTTCTATCTTAGCAATGCCACGTAGGATAAATGATGAGGTGGAGGAGAGAAAAATCATAAGAGAAGGCTTGTCTTCTCTTAATTAAGAGAAGGCAAGAAATGATCTCTTAGCACAATATGTCTCACCATGTTTTTAGGAATAACTAGTTATTGAAGATAAAGCTAAGAGATGACCCATTGTAGACATGTTTTTTTGTCATCTCTAAATTACATGCAATATTTAAGATAAGACTACCTTATCAACCATTGTACATGCCCTAAATGTTACTGAATAAGGTTAGTCCTTGTACGGTCACATAAACCATCAAGGCAAAGAGGTGCAAAGAAGAGAAAATACAGCGCACAGGAACATGCATCCGGTACCAACCAACTTCAACATCAATAACATTGTGCAAACTAAGTTTGAAATATCACTTGCGCCGTTAGTGATTTTATAACCTCTTTTGCGGCCTTCGATTTTATAACCTCACTGGCTTTTGCCTCCGACTTGTTCAACTCGGCGTCTTGCAGTTCACGTTGCTGTCTCAAGCTATTGACCTGATCCATACACAAGCATAAGCACACCTTCTTTTTTTTCCCCTGTTCTTTCTAGTTGTTACCAAAAATAATTAGAACCAGGCATATATACCTCTTCTTTTAGTTTTTGAACCTCTTGCTTCAAAAGTTCGTTCGCATCCCTGAAACTCTCAAGGCTTTCTGAAGACAAGGAGCTCGGAGAACTTATTGCAGTAACAGTAAAAGTTCGTTCAAAAGTTCGTTCAGTTCGTAAATTTCCACACTACCCAGAGGCTTATTGCAGTAACAGTTCAAATCAGCTGTAATTCACTACCATATGAAATTAAAACAGATCATTCCAAACAGCTATAAGGACATACCGGATAATAGAGATCTCAATTAGTATTTTAACTGAACTACACAAGAGTACGTCTTCATTACAGCCAATCACAAAAGAAAATTTTCTTACTCCGGAGTAATTAACAGTACTTTTTTTTTTTTTTTACCGAAGTCAGCAGGAGCTCTGCTATTGCATTGAGTAGAAGGAAAGACTGTACATCAGCTGTTACCAGCTTACAGAGTAGCCAAGGGTCTAGAGTAAGGAGAAAGAAATAACACAAAAAAACTATCCTCAGGCTCATTAGTTAGCCGAACTATTCCCTCGCAACTTGGCTTACTTGTCTAGCAGAGAGACAAGAATTCTGAAACACCCTTGTGTTCCTCTCCTTCCAAATATGCCAGCCCATGTAGCATGCAACTGAAAGGCATTCAAGCCTGCGCCGCTTTGGAGTGACGCTGTTGAGCTTGTGCCACCGAGGTCGAAGACGAACCAATCACAGACACTTGAGGATCAGAAACTGATAAATCAGCCCAGATTTGCCTAGCAAAGGGAAAGGGGCAAAGGAGCAGAAGATGCACCGCAGTTTCCGGTTGCTGATCGCAAAGCTTGCAAATTGGGTCATGTGGCCAGCCCCTTATCAAAAGCCTGTCAGCCGTCCAATTTTTTTGTTTTGGAGAGCAAGAAAATAATAAAATCGCACCTTTCCCTCAGTTTGCATCTTCCAAACTCTGTTCAGATCCGGCTCCCGAATCCTACCAATGAACTGAGCATCATAAGCAGATTTTGCCGTTAGCAGTCAAACGCCAGGAGATGGAATCGGCATCAGAGGATAAATGCAGCGCGTTCTGAATAGCATCCCAAAGAGCAAGGAACTGCTGCAGCTCATCTTCAGAGTCCAAACTAGCTAGAAAGGCCCCTCATCCATCTTCCCTCCTGGAATCCCTCATTTACAGAATCCCTCATTTGAGGACGAATGGCAGGTGCTCTGCCTTTGCATTATACTCCCTCCGTAAAGAAATATAAGAGCGTTTAGATCACTAAAGTAGTGATCTAAACGCTCTTATATTTATTTACAGAGGGAGTAGATAGAGAATGTACAAGGGAAATGCCATTAGGCAAAAATCAAATAAGCCTGACCATCAGTCTGGTTCAGGAGGGGCTACCCTTAAGTGGTTGAGGTCAGAGAAAATCAGAGAGGCAACATCATCAGTGGTTGAAGAAACATCAGTGGTTCGAAGATACGGTGGTTCCGCTCATTCCAAGTGTTCCAGGCGAGGTACATGGCTTGTTGGGCGTCTTTCCTGGGGCCAGAGATGTGGCGATCCCACCAGTCCTGTCCTGAACAGTTTGGACCTGAATGTTGTTGTAGCTGGCAGCCGCGTCTTGATTGGGGTGCAATCTGCAGTGCAGTATGAATTGCACTTCGGCAGTAAACGGGCATTTGGCCCCACTTGCCTCTTCATCAGCAGTCCAAAAAAAATTCTTCGGATCTTATCAATCTTCTTAATTGCCCAAGAGCTCAAGGTTAAGATTGTGAGGAAGTATGTTGCAATGGCCGTCAGCACCGAGTTCGTGAGCACGAGCCTTGCAACCTTTGTCATTTGTTTTCCTCTCCATGGCGACTGCTTGCCTGCGATACGGTCAACCAACAGTTGCTCGTCCACCCTCTTTGGCTTAGTCACACTCAGTGGTAACCCAAGGTATTTGCATGGAAAAGATCCAGTAGTGGCACCAAAAGGAAATAAAATTTGTGGCAGATCAAGCAGCCCACAACTACTTTTGTTGCGCTCCATGTCTCGTGTTGACACGGAGTACAGCAAAAACGCAAACACTTCATCCATGTCAACACAAGACTTGCATCAATTCAATTGTCCAACATTAAGATGGAACACCTTCATAACGACCCAACTTGCCAGAGTTGCAACCAAATAAGAACGACAACCTAAACTCAAGAGGCTTAGTGCAGCCTCTGTTCCTTCGGTGCCCCTCAACCCCGCTTTTACACTTCCCAATCCTCCTAAGGTTGCTTCGGAGCATCCTGTATGTCTGGACATGTCGTTCTCTTATGAGATTACATTCGACAAATAGTACAGAACCAATTGTGTGCAGCATGTAAGGGACAATCAAATATCTAAACAAAGCAAACAATGAATCACTATCATAATTGGTCCCAACAACAGCTGGTAGCTTTTTTTCCGATAAAGAACAGCTGGTAGCTAGATCGTAAAACTGCCAACAACGTGTCTGATAATCTTCCAAGTTTTCAGAATTTTCGCTTCAGAGACACAGACCATAAGAGAAAAACATTCAGTTTCATTATGAATTCAATGTAGGAAGCAGAGTATAGAAGGGGAAAACATAGTCCATGAAAAGTTTCAAGGAGGCCATCGATTGGCTCAAGTTCAGAAGTTGAACGATAAAAAAAGGGCAACTCCTTAAGAGGACGCACACTGCCAATCAGGACCAATTTCCACAAATGCATCAGCTACTATTCCATACATAAAGCAAATTGCAAAATAATATTGCATAAGCAGTACACGAAAGAGTAAATACGCAAAATAAAATTGCATAATATATTTCTTTACAAAGGGAGTAGAACACAAGTAGTTACCTCCAACAGAAACCAATGCTAACAGTGTATATTAGTACCTTACCAACGATGAGATAAGGCAAAGCTTTTGCCCCTGTTTCGAAAAGAAAAAGAAAAACAATGCATGGTGCACATTGCAGACACCAAACACAATCTACCAGACATGAAAATATACAAATTATTTTTCAATTCCCTCCGACACAAACCACTGCTAAGGCTCTGCCCCATTCTAAAGATCGTAGTTGTGCTAAAATGGATACTGGTTATGAGCATCTGAAGATGGCTTAATGCATTCACTGAAGACCTATCTTGCCTTAGTATGAGAACAAAAATGTGAAGATACCAAGTGTTATGGTGCTGCTAGAAGGAGGACGCGAGAGGACCGGCCGGGGGCCTTTTTGCCCACGGTCGGGCAAGAGGGAAGGGATTTCCTTCTTAATTCTTGCTTGATTAGATTGATACATCTCCTCTCTTTATATAGAGAGGTTTACTTACCTCCCAAGCAAGGCTTACTTGACCCCTAAGCAAGCGACCCTTATCTCTATTAACCCTAAGACTAACGGGCCCATTAGGCCCATTACGTACTCTAACACTACACCCCACCTGGACATGTAGCTTGTCCTCAAGCTGCAGCCTAACCAACTTATAACCATGACTCGACGCAACACAAACCTAACACCTACAAACAAGCCTTTTACATCTCGGCTTGTTTTATTATTCTCAACCTGAAATGGACTGGGACGCTTTATTTTGGACCCCTTAACAAAAAGTGGGCACCATCCGCACGTCGGGCGTGCACGTGTACAGCCACCTGGATCCCATGGACACCACTGGACAAAAGGAGTGCATGTGTATGGCCACCTGGAAGTGGTCGCAAGAGTGACCAGCAGAGGCACCCTCGCGGAGGCCGATGGCGGAATGCAGTGGTGCTACGCGGTGTGCTCCTGTCGGTGACACCATGCCTTCTCCCTGCCGGACGGCTGTTGGTCTGCACCGCACATGGAAGAGTGGAGGGCTTGCGATGGAGAATGACAAGGAGGGGTGTGCCCCCCAACCGTCGATGTCGCAAACTTTGATGTCACTGCCCGCGGGGAAAACAGGATGCCTGCCGCCCGTGGGGGAAACCGCATGCCCAAGATCCCTGACGCAGCGGACGAGATCGAGGTCTTTTGCGCAGCGAAGGGCAACTTGGAGGAGCGGCAGCTGCAGACCACGCATCTCCCGCACACGCTGACACCCTAGGAGGCCGCGCGCAGCAGCCTGCAGCCTCACCGCCGCCGACACGTGCGGGTAGCGATCCAAGACGGAAGCGGCGACGGCGACGGCGGGGACTTGATCTGCTGGATGTGGACGCCCTGGGATGGCGGCGACACTGATGGGAACGAGGTCATCGCAGTCCTGTCGTAGGGTATCACATACTAGGTGGCGGAGCTGACCGGCGGTGGCTGCTGCAGCTGCAGCGGCTGCTGCGGTGTCGCGCTGGGCAGCAGCGGCGGCTGCTGCGGCGGAGCGCCGGGCGTGGCGGAGGCCACCAGGAGCGGCGGCTGCCACTGCAGCCAGGGCTGGGCGGTGGTGGCGATGGATGGCAGCTACAGCGGCCCGGCGAGCACGGCGAAGGCCGCCTGGTGCGGCGGCTGCCACGGCGGCACGCGGGCGGCGATGGGTAGCTGGTGCGGCCCGTAGGACCCTGCCAAGAACAGGTGGATCTCCTGGACAACCTGGGTCATGTCCCGCAGCACCCCGGACACCTCCTCCGGGGTGAGGACGGCGGGGGCGGGCGCGACGGAGGATCCCGGCGCGGGCAGGAGCGGGGCGACGTTCGTGGTGGCCGCTGGAGGCGTCGAGGTGACCGGCAACGGAAGAGACGGGCTTGGCGACGGTGAAGACATGATCGAACCGAAGCTAGCTGATACCAAATTGTTATGGTGCTGCTAGAAGGAGGGCGTGAGATGGCCCGCCAGGGGCCTTTTTGCCCACGGCTGTGCAAGAGGGAAGGGATTTCCTTCTTAATTCTTGCTTGATTAGATTGATACATCTCCTCTTCTTTATATAGAGAGGTTTACTTGACTCCCAAGCAAGACTTACTTAACCCCTAAGCAAGCGACCCTTATTTCTAATTAGCCCTAAGACTAACGGGCCCATTAGGCCCATTACGTACTCTAACACCAAGACCAGTAATGAAAACCGAGGCTACAACAAGAGAAAACATAAGATATGGAGCACCAAAACATAAGAACACGTGCACGCAATTGGGTAGCGTGCAAGAGCTCATTCCTCTGTTCCTGATTAATGGACAACCCTATGATGGCCATTCGCAGTCTCACCTTGAGGTAACATGCAAGGGGTTGAAGAAACCCAACAGGATTAGTTCCATGACTAATTATTTTCCATTGGATCTACAAATGAACAATAACAATATGATCTAAGATCGACAGCAGCTTCTATTATGCAGTAAAGACACATCAAGATTACTGAAATGACTTAGTTTCTCTCATGCATCTAATATTTGTTGTGGCTCTACCTAAGTAGAGCCCATATATGGATTCCTAAAAGCTAAACTTCATCTATAAAAGTCCCCCAATGGCTTCCAAGTATTAAAAACTAAAAGTAGAGAATGAGAACTCACAGATGCAATTTGTGGTAACCGCTTTGTCTTCTTTCCTTTTACCCGCACCAGCATTTTTCTAATTTCTGAAGAATCTGGCAAGGAAAAGCACGAAGATATCGCATGAGTGAGATGTGATTTTTTTTTTTAAAAAGGAGGATGACCCCCGGCCTCTGCATCTGGAAGATGCATACGGCCACTTTATTGATTATTCACGATGACCATACAAAGTATTACACCAATGTGCCTGAATCCACCATCTTGGCAACATATGCCACTACTCCTATCCAATATGATGAAAGAGAGCTAGCCGGGCCACTACCCAGACCACTCACGTAATCCTAACATCAATAGCCGGAAGCCGAAACACATTCGGAAGCCCCAGCCGAGCCACATACCTGGTCTGGGGCATAATCCGGTCAGACGCACTCGTGTGTCGTCGCCGCCATCTTCCACAGGTCCGTCTTCAGATCAAATTGAGGCATCTACCATGTCTGGCCACTCCGCCATTGACGCCACCATGACGCCAAACAGCAACCTCCTCCTGCGCGAGTCCATCTCCGTGCATCGGACGTCGAGCCTCCACAGCGCCACGCCGCCGACATCCGCCGCCATCAATGAGTGAGATGGAGCACCGCTCCACCCTCCCCCCAGCCAACGCTTACTCCAAAACGGCACCCCCAGGAGAACCTGGACGCGTCGGAGGAAAAGCGGAGGCTTGGGCGAAGAAGGGCACGCCGTCAGCAGCTGTTACCCACCCCAAACAGCGCCCGCCACCACCCAGCCCTCAAGGCGGCGCCTTCAAGAAGGTCACGGCGCCAAAGACGCTGCCGCCGCCCACCGGAGTTAGGTTTTCACCCGAGAAGCTAGGTGGTGGGGAGTGGAAGGGCAGACCTTGACAGACGTCTCCATGAAGAAATCGGCGCCCGCAGGCGTCGTCGTCGTCGCGGCTGGCCGGAGCCGACCCGGGTTTCCCCCGATCTGGATCCCGACCACCAAAATCGCATCATTGGGAGGCCCTTAGGCGGCAGCATAGGGAGGGGAGGCGAGGGGTGCGGCGGCGGCGCTATGGGGCGTCACCACCACGCTAGATCCCTTCCTCGCCGCCAACAGCAGCCGGCGGGCCAGATCGGGCGCGGACCAAATCTGGCGCCTAAGCACCCGCACGCCTACGCCGCCGCCACGGCCGGCCAAGCTCCAGGCCACGCCACTCCACCCACCCAGAGAAGGAGAAGCGCGAGACGAAGCAGAGGGCCGCCGGGGAGCGCCGCCACGGCCGCAGCGCCGGAGGCCGAGCCTTCCCCACCTGGAGCGGTCGCCGTCTGGAACGACGCCGCGCGCGCGAGCGGGAAGCCCCGCCGCCGCCGTCCGCCGCGCGGGCTTCGCCCGGCGGTTTCCTCCGACGGCGGCGCGGCAGGGGAGCCGGGGAGAGGGGGTGGCGGCGCGGCGGGCTAGGGTTCCCCCGAGTCGCCTCCCAGGCGACGCGGGGGTCGCGGAGGGGTTAGGTGGAAAAGGCCATGAGTGAGATGTGATGGAACAAAATAATTTTTATGGTTGTTAATGGTTTGACTTTGCTATCAATCTTCTGGACAAAATCTCAACTGACCTCATGAAAGGTAGGTAGCTCCGACAGGTAGTTTCCTGTGTGCGTTCTTCTGATCTTGTTGACAGGATCTCACAGTTGAGCGGCATCAAACCATGTCATTAGTCTTTCTTCTGGAAAGATTTTTTTGAGATCTCACATTCAGATTCTCATGAAACGTTCAAGAAAACCGAGTGTGAAAAACATAGTTAGCTAAACTGATAATAGAAACAGTCTAGGAAATAAAATAGGAGGGCAAAGCTTCTTCCTCTCATTCAACTGACGCCGTAAAAGAGAATGGATAATTGAATGACATATATTCCATCTAAGCTTCTACAACATAAAAGGAACAAATGAGATAACATGAAACTAAACAGTAACTAACTAATACAACTTCAATGAGAAGAATAATAGAAACAGAATACAAGTTATGGTAGAAATAAAAACAACATATAACATAACAATTTGTAGTCGATATACACACAAAGCTTGGTACTTAAACAAACAAACAACCACCTATTGGAAAAATAGAAGTAGATAGATATAACTGGGCAAAGGGTATCATAACGTCCTGCAGCATAGCTGAGCACCAAGTTGATCACAAGTTGAACAAGACTGATCAGTAGTTCAGGAGCAAGTTGACATGCCTGCATACTGTTTACTCCTGAGCGCACATTCACCAGTGAAAATTGAGCGCACATACCATATATCCGCCGACTAGGCAGAGGTTTTAAGCAATACAAAAAGAAAACTAAGCATTTCGCTGCAGCTCAAGTTCCCAGCAGACCACATCCATTTGATTCTAGTTGTAACAGAATGAAGGCATCTATTATTCTAGAGAGAGTAACATGCATATGTTAACAGAACATTTAGACACTATTCATAATGTGGCTGCTTAACGGTCAGACCAGAAATACTTCCTACAGCATGACTGGCAAGTTATAGCAGTAATGTAAGTAGAAATACACCATCTAGACTTGGCTTATAAAACATATAGTCGATACACACAGTCAAACATATTACATAGCAGATAGTCAAACATATTACATAGCAGATCGATACAGCAATAGGTTGACATCTTACATAGCTGATCAAATACATGAGCACCATCGAACATATCCCTCTCACAGAATAACCTTTCTAGTGAGAGCACTGCTAACAATAGGTGACCAAGCGATGGTAATCTTCACCTTAGAGCCGTTGAGGTCACATTTATGTTTACTTATGCCGCAGTATTGAGGCCTGACCATGACATGAGCTTGCACAGAACCACCGGGAGAGTAGGCTTCTATGACAACTTTCAGGGTTTCTTTCAATTCTTCAGAATCTTCACTCACTGTTCGTAATTCAACAGAAACAACATGCCTTGACAGATCAAGGTAACCATCTTCTTCGCCTATCGGCATCTTCCCACCAGCACAATCACGGGAATCAAGCAACACAACTTGGGTGGGAGTGGCAGGGCCTTCATCTTTCTGAGGTGGTGAGGAGCAAGCAACTCTGCCTCCATAACTGAAAGGGCTTTGACTGCCTTTAGCAATGCCGACACGCAGGAAAGTGGCTTGGACTGCTCCACGGTACAGCTTCTGCAGACTTAACTCTGTTGTGCAAAGACAGTTGTCAAAGGTGACAGTATATAAACCATTATGGGTATCATAGCCATTGTAATGGCCTCTGCTATTGATCAACGCGCTGTCTTGAGACTCTGCTGCGCCGCCTTTAAGTTTTAGTTGGACTTCAAACTCAAGAGGGCGGTCGGCTGAGATTGCACGAGATGGGCCAGTCAAGCACAGAAAAGGGAATGAATGAATGAATTGCAACAAACCGATGCATCAACAAACTAAAGACCCATGCATGCAACAAAGAGGAGATAAAAGGAAAGTTAACAGAATACGGCAGGCACTTACTTCTTTGGTGATCTCTTGGAAGTTGCCCCTTTGCCGGTGGAAGAGAACGTTGCGTCTATGATCCACATAGTCTCGTGCGGCGACGACGCCGTACACTTTGAGTGGCCAATGCAGGAGTGGCCATTCCAGGTCCAAACTGATGTTGGCAATCTTGAAGGAGAAGATCTGCAAGGTGATCCTACGAGTAGTATAATCGGATGGGATCTGTCTGGGCGTGTAGTGTGTAAAGTGCATGGGGCTCACTAGGGCTGCACGCAGAATTTTGTTGAGAAAAACAGTTAACATGCGATGGATCCTAATAAACCATGAATTAGTAGTTGCTACAAGGAAGGAATCTGCATTGATAGGAATCATAGAAAGCAATCAACTAGTACTCCCTCCGTCCCAAAATAAGTGTCTCAACTTACAGAGGAAGTAGTAATGAACCAGTGTTGGCAAAAAAAAAATCTTACTTGTGTATCCAAAGCAATTAACTTTAGATTGAACGCCTTGACGGTAGGAATCAAAGACCTCCTGCTCCTCCTCCATCTCCTTCCTTGCCCTCTCCTTGGGATCCTTCTCCTCCTCCGGCGCCACATAGTCCTCCTCATACGGGTACTTGTGCCAGAAAGGCTTCAGTTGCGATTTGAGCTTGGACATGCTGCCCTGCAGATCAGCCAACTCTTTTCGGATGCCGTCGATCACTGGCTGATCTTCAGTCTCATTGCTGCTGCTGCTGCAGAGTGGGGCTGATGGTTTGATCCTGTATCTCATTAAAGACGCCATCTGGTCCATCTGCACACAGAGCCGCTCGATCTCCTGCTCGGAGATGATGGAGCTTATTTTGCCTACGTCCATCTCCACCTCCTCCCGGGTCGTCTTGTTCTTGATCTGCTGATTAGATTTGTATCCGTTCATCTTGTCCTGCTCAAGCTCCTCATCTGCAACCTCGCCGTACTTGAATTCGGTCATCTCTGTATCCACATGCCCGGCTCTGGCGGCCACCGACTCAATGGATCTTTTCTCCTCCTCCACCTCCATCTTCTCGCCGATCTTGGCAGCCATGGCCTCACTCTGATCCTGAGTGTCAACTGAACTCGTACCCGGGGCACCCAGCTTGCGGATTTTGAACGGCGGAGGGCTCCCCTTTACTCGTACCACGTCTTCCCCGCCGCCATCCGCCGCCGCAGTTCTTGTGGGGGAGGGGATGGGTTTGTCCAGACCGCTATACTCGCCGCCGCCATCCGCCATCGCAGTTCTCGTGGTGGTGGGATGGGGGCGTTGACTGTTTCTCTGAGATTGCTATACTCACCGCCGCCGCCGCCGCCCGCCGCTTATGGACCAGAACTGCCGGGTTATGGCTTCCGCTTTATGTTCGCTCGCCCTTTCACAGTCGGACAGCCCAGCTACGTTGTTGTGTCACGTTCCTGGTCGGACTCTAACTAGAACCATCTTTTTTAATAAAATATTTTTTTCCTTATCGCTATTTTTTCCAGCTCTCCTTTTCGATATTTTAAGAAATATTTTAAAAAGATATTAAGAAATATTTAAAATTGTTCACGTAACTTGAAAAACGTCCATGTATTTTAATAAAAAAATCATGACCTTTTTACAAAATAACATTACAAAGATTCTACAATTCAAAGTAAATGTACACACATTTAAATAAAATTCATGATATTTTTATAAAAAATCACACGTTTAAAAAATGTTTGAGCATTTAAAAAATATGACACTTTAAGAAAAGTTAAAATTTCTTTGTGCAATTTTGTAAAATTAATCATAACATACTAAAAAAATATTTGTGATATTTATTAAAAAAATGTTCCTATCACTTAAAATTTATGTCACATACTTTTAAAAATCAGGAAAAGTGAATTTTTTACTCTTTACATGAACATAAATAAATAAAGATTCTCTTCATATCTTCATTTTCATTCAAAATTTCTAATGTTTCTGCTTTTCCACCTGGTAGCATCTCAGCAGTTATTGTGGAATTGTCACGACAGATGTCCTTAGTGTCAGGACTTAATCCCTAGGCCAACGCATCTATGTGATAGCTTGAGAGGGGTTGATCGGGACGAGAGACGCAACACGCAAGACAAGGATTTAGACAGCTTCGGGCCCCGGGAAACATCATCCGGTAACAACCCTACATGTTGTTTGAGGCTAGGTCTCATTATGATCATGAGAGAGTCGCCGGTAAGCCGGCTCTTCATGTCTAGCCCTAGAGATTGTTTCTTCTTTCTCCCTCCTTCTTTTGGGAGCCCTGCCCCTCCTTATATAAGTTAGAGGGGTGGGTTACACGTGGAGTCCAAATAGGATTAGGACTAGCCTATCTTCTATTACAAGCCGGATACAAGTCCGAGTCTTGATTCCTTGTAAGGGAGATATTCCTCACGCCTTTCCTCTTAAGGCGGTCTACCATAACGTAAGCCGGCCTTCTGGGCCTTGAGCCTCCTGGGCCCCCGGGTCTTGTCGCTCCTCTGATCCGCTTGCCAGGTCACCCATAAGTCGCCAGGATCGGGCGGGTCTTTAGTGAGTCGCTAAGTCCGGCCGGGTTATACTTCCGGCCGGGTTACACCGCGGGGTATATCCCCGACATTAGCCACCAAGTTTAGCTTGGATTTATCCATGGTAAACTTATGCTGCAAAATAAACACAAGAACAAATTTGACAGGTTGTGCTCCGGGTTAAGAATCCTTGTAAATCAGCACCTGAACATCTTTAATTCCTTGTCATTTCCTTTTTCTAGAAAATCCGGGTAATAAACCAGCTTCACAATCAATTTGCTTGTAGATGAAATATTGTAAACAAATAATCCATTTGAGTCGGCTTCCAAAGCACCGTCTTAAAAATATAGGTCTTGAAATACTCATCTGATTTTTAACCGGCTTAAAGATGTAGATCTTGCCGAGTTATAATTTCCAGAATCTCCGGGTTATAAAAGACTGATGATGTCGAGTCATAATTGTTGTTGACATCGGGTCATGTAATTGATCTTCCTGATTTACTCAAAGCTGAGAATTTGAAGATGTTCCTTCTTTATATGCATAGTACCTGTAGCCCCCAAGTCTTAAGGGGAGAACATAATGATAACTTAAGACTTGCTTCCATATAAGTGTTGTGACCTCGAAGAAATCCGGGTTATTCATCTCAATCATTATTCATAAAACTGAATATTCTACATATGTAGCCCCCAAGTGCCGGGTTGTCATGCTTGCAGCAACATGGGACTTGTAATTGCCTTATGCTCGTAAAATTTCAACCAGTGTAGCCCCCAAGGGCCGGGTCATTATGCAATAATGAGCAGGGACTTCATAAATATGATCATGTAGACTTAAACAGCAATATGTAGTCCCCAAGGGCCGGCTTAGTAAGATAATACTGAGCTGGGACTTTATATATACTTGAATTGTTGATAGGAGCAATTGGTAGCCCCCAAGGGCCGGCTCATTACGATGTGATGAGCCGGGTCTTCAATAAAGGTGAGCAAACAATGACTTTGCATTAGCCCCCAAGTGTCATGGTGCATGCTTGCAGTGACATGAGACTTGCACATTTGATGTAACCTCAATTTAAATAATGTAGCCCCCAAGTGTTGGGTCGTAAGCCTGCAGCGACTCGGGACTATTCCTTCAATTGTAGAATAAATCATATCCATTAGTAAAATAATCACCGTTGCGCTAAAGCGACTTTGAATACCTCATTCATAACATTGGTTGTTGATAATCACAATAGAAATCCAGCCATGTTGGCTATTCAAGATTTGAATAATATAATCCGGTATAAAAACCTCAATCATTCAATATCATCATGAAAATCCAGCCAGTTTTGGCTATTAAAGATTTGAATACCTCATCGGTTGACAAGTAAATCCGGAGTTTAAATACCTGGCGACTCTTGGCCGATGCACATTCATTGTAACCCGGTGGCGTATAGCCTTTGAGAAAATCAAGAATTAATAACCCTTTTGAGACATCAATTTCCATCTTTGATGATGGGCTTGAACTTGATCATTTATGTAAGCCATAGCTCTGTAGATCCTGCACAGAGTTTAAATAACATATGCCCTGGCGACTTAATGTCAAAAGCCAGGGCGAGTAACCACCCAAATATAGTCTTATCCTGCACACAAGTAGATCACAAGATTCCTATGATCCTTTGAATGATACCGTCGGTTTATGTGACCCGGACAGTGAAGTTGATAACTCAACTCTGTAAGAGCCGACACATATGATATTTGTGACAACTCAAATACTTGCGATTGTATAAAAATAGATAAAAATTTTGAGGCTTCTGATTCGAATACGATCAGTAAACCGTTCCAAATGGGTTAAGCTAAGATTCGAATAGGATCATATAGCCCCCAGTGGTGTTGGCGATGCCGATCAAAGTGGGTATCGACAACTATGTTCTCTTTGGTTCGAATACGGCCCATGTTTGAACAGGAAGCCCCCAAGTGACCTTAAGAGTTGTTTAGCGACGCTGATTCGAATACGATCCACGTCGATTCCTAAAGGGGTTGAGCTATGATTCGGATACGATCAAGAAGCCCCCAAGTAGGTTCAGCAGTTTGCTAATCAAAAGGGTATCGACAGATATGTTCTCTTTGGTTCGAATACGACCTATGTTTGAACAGGAAGCCCCCAAGTGACCATATAAATTTTGGCATTGCGCCGATCAAGAGGGTACTGATAGCTTTGCCCGATGAGCAGGAAGCCCCCAAGTGACCATAATAAGGTAAGCCGTAAGGCAGGATACCCATGTTTTGAACCGGAAATTCTTAAACCGGATATTGAGATCCTCAAAGCTTTGTAAGGGACAAATTTACCTTGATCCCGATGTTGCACTACTAGGAAAAGGGCTATAGATGGGATTGACACTAATGGCGCACCAGAAAGATGGTGCGCCATTAGTATATACTAATGGCGCACCACAATCTGATGCGCCATTAGAGTTTAAACTACTAATGGCGCACCATGCTACGGGTGCGCCATTAGTATCAATTTTTTTTAACTAGTGCGCCTGTCCAAACATACTAATGGCGCATCCGGGCAAAGTGCGCCATTAGCAGTTGTAACTACTAATGGCGCACCAGGCAGCAGGTGCGCCATTAGTATAGAATTTTTTTTTTGAACTAGTGCGCCTATCCAAACATACTAATGGCGCATCCTGCCCAAGTGCGCCATTAGTAGTTGTAACTACTAATGGCGCACCAGGCAGTGGGTGCGCCATTAGTATAGAATTTTTTTTTGAACTAGTGCGCCTATCCAAACATACTAATGGCGCATCCTGCTTGGGTGCGCCATTAGTAGTTGTAACTACTAATGGCGCACCATGCAAGAGGTGCGCCATTAGTAAGTGGGCAGCAACAAGATATTTGGGACAGCCTCTCCTACCCACACACTCACTTTCTCCCCACTTCATTCTCTCCACCTCCTCCTTGTCTCGGTGCCTCCTCTTTTTCACCCCATTTCCACCATAGATTCATTCAAATTAAGTGGTTAAATTACCTTGTTTTAATAGGTAAGTAAGGGGGGAAGCTATATTTAGGTTGTTCTCCTTACAACAATGTGCACATGCACTTTTTACGGCCTAGCTAGATCTATGTATGTTCGTGGTGTTGCATATGTTTGTGGTGTTGCATATGTGTTTGTGTTTGGAGGTGTACCGGTATTTGAAATGCGATAGTTGCCAATATTTTGCCGGAATGTTGATTCATTTCCTTTTCGGCGAGAATTTTGGCATTAAGCATTCTTTTTGGTCCTATTTTTAGGGAAAGTCATGCCAAATTTTTTCTTGGTTCTAAAATATCGTTTTGCTCTACTCCGCAGGCGACCATGGTCCGCACGATGACCGAAGGCATCGTGAATAGGTTTTTGAGGTCCGCGAAGGCCGAGATGCTTCAAAAGAACGAGACGGAGATAAGATGTCCGTGTCGAAGATGCAAGCTGAATAGCCTTATTGCGGACCCGGATTCCGGGCAGGTGCGGGACCACCTGCTGTTGCGTGGTTTCATGGATGGCTATCGGTGGCAAGGTGATGAAGATGACTACGAAGTCGTCCATGCGGGCCGGGCAAGAAATGAGGAAGGGCAGCAAGACAACCACCGCGGCTCGGGGGGGCGAGAAGACGAAGAATCCCCAGGAGATGATCACGACTGTGATGCTGTACACAGTCATCATGTAGAAGATGCAGGACATGATGATGATGCCGGCGGAGCAGGCGACGTTGGACCATCGATGGGCTGGGTGCAGGACCCTCATATTCAAGAGCTGCTTCTCAAGCAGACGGATAACGCAAGAGCTGCCGCCCGAGAGAAAGCCAAGATGGATCAACTTGAGTTAGACGCGGTTACTCCGTTGTATGAAGGATGCAGGCCCGAGGATACCCGCCTGAAAGTAACGCTCATGGCTCTGGAGATGAAGGTAAAACACAAAATGACCGACGCATGCTTCGACGAGAACATGTCATTCTGGCACGAACGTCTTCCCAAGGGGAACAAGTGCCCGACCAGTTTGGAGGAGGCAAAGAAAATCGTTTGTCCTCTGGATTTACCGCACGTGAAATACCATGTGTGCATGAACAATTGCATCATTTATCGGGACGAGCACGCGGAGTCTACAATATGTCCGGTGTGCGGTGTCACTCGATACAAGAAGAGGAAGAAAGCTCCTCGAAAAGTGGTGTGGTACTTTCCGATCACTCCTCGTCTGTAGCGGTATTTCGCGGATCCTAAGGTAGCAAAGCTCCTGTGTTGGCACGCGGATAGGGAGGAGAAGAAGCGAGAAGATGACACAAATGATCCGGAGATAGATAAAAAAGACAAGATGCTGAGTCACCCTAAGGATGCGAGCCAGTGGCAAGCATTGAACTTCGAATACCCAGAATTTGGGAACGATCCAACACATAGACGTGGTCGATCCTTGAGTGGTAGAGCATAAAACCTTTATTAAAAAGACGTACAATGACCGAGGCCAACAGAGGACGGACGAAGATACACTCAAAGAGCACAACTCATGTTTCACGCGTTGGTTCAAGCATAAGCTTCTATCGTACCCTTTACATGAGGATTCTTCCGCGGAAGAACAACTCATATTCGCCTTGTCACAGGGCGCCGAGCACAACCTGATGACCTATGAGGCGTACGATATCAACGGCTACACATTCTACACCGAGGCCAAGGACATGAAGAGCGATGGTTATCAGAACTCCGGGGTAACGATGGAATCCTACACCGGTAATGACAAGGACAGATACTACGGAAGGATCGAGGAGATCTGGGAGCTGAGCTACGCTGGAGAGAAGGTCCCGATGTTCCGTGTCAGATGGGCCAAGAACGTCATAAAAGAAGACCGGTATTTCACCACCATGGTTATACCCGAAGCCAAATCCAAGACCGCGGGCGCAAACGTCACCGCGAAAAATGAGCCATGGGTACTGGCTTCCCAAGTGGACCAATGCTTCTTCATTACCGACCCGCCAAAGCCCAGTCGTGTTGTC
>NC_041383.1:812033671-812061991 GCF_002162155.2 Triticum dicoccoides | reverse complement strand
CCGTCGACCCGCCTCCCTCGACGCCACGGCACCGCAGGACCTAGACTAGACGCCCAAGGTACGACCACCTCCTCCTTACTTCTCCATTCCGCAAGTCCATAGCCTCCTCTCTCGTGCTTGCTTCCTTCTCCATTCCTCATTCGGCAAGAAGGGAGGAAGAACATCTGAGCCTCAGATAAGCAAGGCTGCCTCAGAGGAATCAACAGGTAAACGCTGCTTGACTCAATCGGACATGCACAGTTTGAGAGATCATTATGTGTCTTCGTTGTCCACCGCTGTTTTTTGTTTCTTTAACCATGGTTCTGCACACGATATTCTGGGGATACATATTTTTGAATGAATCTTGCCTCATAGACTAGCATAATAAGTAGGAGTAGTATGCTTTGAGGGGCTTGGCTTCAAAATCATTGCTTTGGGGGCGGCAATTTCTCAACAATCAAGCGTAGCTTTACCTAGGACAGGGGCAGCCCCTCAGATCTTTGAAGGCTAAAATCAAGGGCATGACACCAAAATAATGCACATGTGTGAGGTATAACAAATCAGGATCCCGATTCCCTTCGTCCTGGTTCGCCTTGGCCTTTTCAGTTTTCCCTTGCCCCCGTCTCAGCAAGAGGGGAGAATTGCTTCTCTGCCATACGAACGCAATTCCAAACTGGTAATTCTAGTAATATCTTGTGTTCTTGCATCATGCTGAGCACAGAGCACTCCTACTCTGTCCTACTTGTAATGATATGCATGCAAAAGCATAGGTCTCATTGATATCAACATTTTTTCAATGGACTATGTCTGGGGTATATTTTACAGTCTTCTATTTTTATGAAATTAACCTACTTGCAGTAAATCGAAGTTCAACCAATCTTACAATGTCCTTAGCTGTGGAGCTAAAATCCCCTTTCATAAGACATACTCAAGTAAGAGCACTGATATTGGTTCACATTCTGACACAGGCAAGCCACACCTCTGCTTGTTTTACGAATTTGATCTTGGTTTGCAAATGGATTACCAAGGGAGCACTGTTAGGGATTTCCTTCATGCTAATGGACAGGTGGTGCTAGAAAGGGTAGCCTTGTCTGCATATATGAGCATTGTGTGTGGGGGCAGGGGTGAGCATACGGCGCTGTGCTGATGAATGGTGTGCTAGGGTGGCACTGACTTGGTGGCAGATTTGATTCCACTCAAAGTACACACTACTTGACCATACCCTCTCCTGTGCAAAATATTCATTCCAATCTGGTGTTATAAATTAGGGTCATGCATGATTTCACCTACCTCGCACACATTGCTCGATCTCCATGCCTCTGCCAACTTCTGCTCCACGCTGCATCTCGCCATGCCTTGGCTTCAAAACAAAGGCTCTGTGATGTACCACTCCCATGGTTCTTTGATGTACCACTCCCATGGAAAATGATTGCTTTTCTTTGAGCTTACACATGGCCGGCCAATGGAGTAGAAATCATCCAAAGCTTTTTGTTGTGGTGAAGATGGTTAGATGACCGTCCTATACTCCTATCTGCACATCCAAAAGGAATAGCCAAGCATAAACTACTGCAAAGTACACTATTGCAAATTAAAAACTACAATGTGGGCACTGTAACTAGTACGTACTACTCAAGAAATCATTTGAACTTTTGGGATTGTGTCCTACCAGAGATACTTAGCTTTATTTGTTTGTTGGAAACTAATTATGTATTGTATCAGAGATACCTGGAACAGTTGGAAGGTAGCAAGCAATGCTGCATAGGGCGCTGATGAGTCACTGACAAAGCCACACAGCACAATAGGGTGGCCAAAAGCCACACAGCACAATAGGGTGACAAAGCCACACAGCACAACAGTTTTTTCCTTCTGAAATGTGTTTTTCTTCTTCTTCCTGTTTTGAGTAGTTTGCGTAAGTTTTCTGAAATGATGATGTATTTTTCTTAATTCAGCGAACCGTGAGATGGACTTAGAAGAAGAAACTGTCTCCTGATTGCAGTTGATTAATTAGTATATATGTTGTAGACTTGTAGCATACCTACCTCTATATGGTTTTATATTTCAACTTGATTTCTGAATATTCCAAACCACACGCGAAGTACTTGGTGTTTGTAGAACTTGGTGTGCCCTAGTACTTGGTGTTTGTAGAACTTGTTGAATATTTCAGAACTTTTGTGTGCCCTAGTACTTGGTGTTTGTAGAAAACCAGGAGTGTCAATGGGACTAGAATTCACTTGTTCTTATATGGGTTTGTAAAACTTGTTCATGTACTGAACTACTAATGCCTTGTGATGCTCTGAATTACTTGTGATGCCTCTGAATTACTTGTGATCACATTGAGAAAGACTTGTAAAGATGATGATCATCTTTAACAGAAAACAATTTGTGATGATTTTGCTAGTTTGCTGGGTTTTGTCTCCGACCATCGTGTCGTGATGATTTTGCAGGTACCCCAAGAGGCCCTTGAGTTTGCCGGAATGTCGATTAACTTCCGTTCCGGCAAATTCGGGTACTCCATATGTCCTATTTTCAGCAAAGGTCATGCTGAAATTTTCCGTGAATTTTAGCATGACTTTGCTAAAAATAGGACATATGGGGTACTTGTGACTAATGCATGGGCCGGGGTATCTTAGTAGTTAATTAAGTAGGATCAAGTGGCCCGGCGTACTTGTGACTAATGCATGGCTTTTAGGGTGCCTCGGTGTCGATAAAAACCGAAATGATGAAAAGTTAGGCTTTTAGGGTGCCTTGGCGTCGAAAAACCCTCAATGATAAAAGCTTAGATTTTAGGATGCCTCGGTGTCGACAAACCCTAAATGATGATACCATGATCTTGTTCCTTGATAATAACCAACTTTTTGACCAAACTTTGTTTCTATTTAGAGAGAAACATGGCCCACAACGATGAGGCCGGGGGTTCGGGCGGCAAGGCATTCTGGGAGCTGTCCCAGGAGATGGAGGAACAACCTCACTTGTATGAGGCCGCCGCCTTCCCCACCGATCCTGAGACCACGGATGGTGCCGCCAAGGATGACCACACTGATGCCACCACTGATGGTGCCGCCGAGGATGCCACCACTGATGATGGCGGTGCACGCACAGATAGCAGCCAGCCGAAGAGGCAACGGAAGGACCGGCGCCCGATCGTGCTCCGCACCCTCAAGGAGGAAGTTACTGAAGTGGACTCCAACGGGAATCCAACGGCGCCCGAACGAATAGTCAAGGGGTACTCACTTCAGCTCGGGTGCATTGTCCGGAGCACCGTCTCGATCAACACCGAGAACCTGAGGCATCCTGGCCGAGGGAATTTGCGCAACCTCCTCTTCACGAAGCTGCACGAACGATACAAGTTCCCCGCTGAATTCGAAAACACAAGCCTCAAAGGGAATAAAGTGAACAATGCTGCCCTCACGAAGATGAGCAAGGCCCTGTCTACTTGGAAAAGCAATGTGAAGAGAATGATCGAGAAAGGTGAGAGTTATGAGAAGATCAAGGAGAAAAATCCTTCGATCACCGAAGATGACTACAACGACTTCAAGATCAATTGCTCGAGCACCGCAAGCTCCCAATCAAGTGAGTGGGGGAAACAAATGCGGGAGCTGAACATAGGGGAACACACACTCGGTCCCGGCGGTTACAGAGTGGCGGAGCCTATATGGGACAAGGAGGAGGCGGACCGTGCCGAGCAAGGCCTACCGCCCCTCTTCGATAAATACGGTGACAAGCAGACCAGGAACTTTGTTAGGGCCCGGTACAAGAAGGACCCGAAAACAAAGGAGCTTACCACGGATCCGAAGACCAGGCAGCTTGAGCTTGTTCTGGTAAGGAATACACCCCCACGTAATTAGCTCCATATGGTTGCATTCTAATTAATGAAGCCAAATTTCTAAATGGTTCACATTCCTTCCGCAGGCGACTGAAAGCAGTAGCGCGGGGTCGACTAAGAGCAACCCTTGGGACACCACTCTAAATAGGGGGTTGAATGTAATGAAGAACAAGGATAAGCTCAGTAAGCCGACGTCAGCTGGTCGTGTGGCCGGCAAAGGCTTGTCGACAAAATGGGGGTCATACTATACCGCTGGTGTGCGGAAGGAGAAAAAGACCAGCTCGAAAAGCCAGGCGCGAGAGGTTCAAGAACTCAAGGCACAGGTGGCGCGGATTCCGGAGATTGTCCAAGAGCAAGTGGAACAACGACTCGGAGCGACGATCACCGCCCTTGTGCCTACCTTGATCTCGGGGTTGAGTGCGTGGATTGCGGGCGGCCAACAGGGGCCGCCCCCGATTCCTAGCTTCACGGCCAGCAACTCGCATAATGCGATGGCGGGGCCATTGGTGCCTCCGGCGGAGGCGGCATTGGTGTCTCCGACGCCGGCACGGGAGCTTAATGCACCCGGGTGTACGCCGGCCGGCACCTCTGCAGCAAGCGGCCCCTCCGTCAACTGCACGCCCGCCGTTGGCGGTGCCTCTACATTAGCCGAGCTCGACGCCATCATCACGGTAACTAATTAAGCCTCTCTCGACCGAGGACTTCATCTCCTTGCCTTTGACTGGGCATCCCTGATGCCCTACATGTTTTCGCAGGGCGCCGCCGACGTTCCGTGCACTCTCCTCCACTTCGTGAACAACGAGTTGGTCGATGTCGCCAAGGGCAAAATCGTTCAACCGGGCAACCCCTTGTTCCACGGTACCCAGATGCCACCCAACTTGTTTAGGGTTCAACTGGTTCGGGTGCTGCCAGGCTGCGACGACTTGTTACCTCCGAATCGACCCGTCGGGGCCGGCGATGATGACGTGATGACCCTCAGCGCCTGCCTGAGCTGGCCCCTGCTTTGGCCGAAGAGCCAGATTCGTTTGGGGGCGGGGGACACCACCCCAAAGACAACACCGCCAGTCGTGCCGGCGCCAAGTCGGCCCCATGGCAAGACCGCCGTAACGGTGCCGGACATCCCTATGCCACTGGATCCAAACATGCATATGGCACAGGATCAGAACGACGACGACGACGACTATGATACATTTGGCAACGTCGATCAGTACTTTGCCGAGCATGGGTACGATGGCGACTTCATGGGGCCTCCTTCTCAAGAACCAAACCCAACAAAAGACGTGTGCGATCTAGCTCGTACCGCGGAGAAGCCAAGTTGCAACAGGCGCCGTCTGGCGTTCAGCTCTCAGGAGACGCCTCCAGCTGCCGACTTCACCGAGCCTCAAATAGGCGAGGTGCGAAATATTATCAGCCCCAACACACTCAAGAAGGCGGTCTGTGAGCAAAACTCGGTCCCATTACAGGAGAAGAAGAAGGCACGCAAAAGAAAGACTAAGAAGGGTGCGAGCCAGCCGGCACCGAGTACGATCCGTGCTCAGGACGGGCCACCTTCACCTAAGGATATCTCGAGGAGGGTGCATGTGGCGGGTAGGGCGATGCTACCACCAAATATGCTCAATGCTGCAACCGGTGCTATGCGGAGTCTGCACGACAGTGTTCTTTCTTTGGAGAAGCGGCGTCTCAGAGAGAAGGATGTGGCATACCCGGTTTTCGTGGCCAAGGTGCCAGAGGGCAAGGGCTTTGTGGATGGCGACATCGGGGGTACGATCGTCCTGCGGTTTGATGACATCTTTGCTATGTTTAACCTTCATCCGCTGCACTACACCTTCGTTCGGCTATTTTCGCTGAGTATGGAGATGCGGATCATTCGCGACAAGACCCCGGACATCGTGATAGTCGACCCCTTCTACATGCGTGCCAAGATCTTGGGCAGTGCTGGGGACCGGCAAGTCGCGAGTTCTTACCTCGAAGGCGTCATTCTAGCAAACCAAGATAAGGATAACTTCCTCGTGCCTTACTTTCCCGAGTAAGTCCTCCCCTCAACCGGCCCGTAACATTTCGATCGTTTTTCTTTTAACATTCCGTGTTTTCTGCAGTGACACACGTTGCACGCTCATCCTCCTAAGCCCCAAATATTCCATGGCCACGTATTTCGACCCGGACCGTCAGTCGAACGTAGACTACACAAATGTCAAGAAGGTTCTTGATGATGTTCTCCCCGGCTACGCCAAATCTGGAGGCACCTTCACCAGGCCTATTCGTAAGTACGGCAAGCACGTGTTCTCCCACAATACGACGTTCTGCTGCGTCAAGCAGCCGCCTGGCGGTCGGAAGGGTGCCTACTACGCCATCCATCACATGCGGGCGATCGTACGGGACCATCATCAACTTCTGCTACCGAGTAAACTCCAAGATTGGGCCGCGAGCGTGTCGGCAATCCAGGACGCGGACCTCCGACAAGAATTCTTTCGCATCCAGTCGGAGTTTGCGGAAATCATCCATCAAGATGTCCTTCGTACCTCGGGGCAGTTCTACCTCAGAAATCAACCGTCCAACAGTGACATCGACAAAATGCTACAAATGCAGGATGACAACGCCCGTTCTTTCATGACTCCCACGATAGACGGCGGCTTCATCCACGCTCCGGTCCCTTGAGTCGAGTTGTCTAGTTCTGAAACATCGATTGGCTCATGTTGTAATTAAACTTTAATGAACTTGTAGTATGTCTCTTTGTTTCGAGAGTCGTTCAACTTAGATGTAATCGATGCTATTAATGTCTTGCTTTTCTCTTCCGATCGTTCTGTTGCATACTTATATGTTGCTTATGTATTGTCTGTGAATTGGTACTAACGTTTCGTTTGGCTAGTGCATAGCGATGCCGACGTATGTCGTGTACAAGGGTAAGGTTCCCGGAGTCTACGATGACTGGGAGGAGTGTCGGAGACAGGTTCACCGATTCAGCGGTAACAGTTACAAAGGGTACACCACTAGGGCCGAGGCCGAATCTAGATACGCCCGCTATCTAGCGGGAGAGGGGAGGGAGCGTTGGAGGAACCGGATGAAGACGAGTTTCATCGTGATGATGCTCATCGTGATGACCGCAGCTCTCTTCTATGTGATGGTAGTTTAGATGATCGATATCGACTTGTAATGCGAAGATAAACTCGCTACTCGCGGTCTCGAGACTTGTAATATAATGTTCTATCTTTGTTCGGTCTTTTCAATTCGAAGACTAATATGATGATTTGTATTCGGAGACTAATATGATGAATTGTATTCAAAGACTAATCTTCTATTGTATTTGATGAATCTATTGTTGATGTGTGCTGTCTATATTTTGTCAAATTATACATTTTGTAACCTGTGCAAAAAACAGAAAATAAAAAAATAAAAAAAAACCTAATATTCATACTAATGGCGCATCACATGACAGTGCGCCATTAGTATGACAGTGCATACTAATGGTGCATCACCGGGTAGTGCGCCATTAGTATGCTGCGGTTACTAATGGCGCATCCAGAGGTGGTGCGCCATTAGTATGCCAAAGCACCTGGGTATACATGCCCCCTGGGAGGCATACTAATGGCGCACTCTCGCATATACTAATGGCGTACCAGGTGGTGCGCCATTAGTATACCAGATACTAATGACGCACCAGGTGGTGCGCCATTAGTAAAAATTACTAATGGCGTGCTATCAATGGCGCACCAGTGATGCTCCATTAATGGCCATATTAGGTGCGCCATTAGTAGTGGTATTTCTAGTAGTGTTGAACCGGTTTTGAGAGCTTCAAAGCTTTGCGGGAGAGAGATGTCTCCTGAACCGAATTTTAAACCGGAATTTTTATTTTGGACTGACAATTTTCTGACGTCCTTTAAATTTTCATCAATATGGCGGTGTCCTCCGGAACCGGGTTATCATTCCCTTCAATGACCCGGAGTTCCTGAGTCATGTCATTGTAGCCCCCGAGTCTTAAGACTACTCGAGGAGTTGGCTTGAGACTCTCCATATTTGACCGTGATATAAACCGGAATGAGTCATTCAACATCCCAGTGATATAACTTGTCCTGCACTGGAGAACTGGCAAGCCAGAGTAATTACTCTTTTAAAGAAAGCAATATATAATATAAAATATACTGGATGGATTTCACCTGATGTGTTGAGCCTGAATTAATCCGTCGCAGAGTTGATGATCACTGCGGTAAAGTTGAAATCAATGACGGGTGAGTCGGCCATGGGAGCGGACAGATGAGTCGGCCGCGGTGTTGTAAGCCAGCGTGGACGAGCGAGTCAATCGCAGTCGCGGTAAGCCACGCGAAATGATGTAAATCGAGTTGCACGGGTGGCGGCTTGCGCTCACAAGCCGGCGCGGGCACCGGTGCATGATTATGCTAATGCACACTCCATAGGCACAGCATGTCACCATCTTTATAATAAATCATTGTCCTGCACGTAAAAATATACAGACCAAGTAATTGTTCTTTGACGGAAACAATGTGTTAAAATAGATATAGATAGATACCACCTGATGTTTTTGAACGACAAGTTATGTGTGAGTAGGGTTGGACCAAAAGCTCATAGCTCGCGAGCTTAATGAGCGCTCGATAGTTCGGCTCATTAAGCTCGTAGCTCCTTTCTTAATGAACAGAGCCAATCGTTGATTTTAGCTCGTTAAGCTTAACGAGCTTAACGAGCGAGCTAACGAGTTTCATGAGTAGCTCGTTAAGCTCGTTAGTAACAACACAACACATATTTTTATATTACGTGACAAACTTTTTGTAGTACCTCAGCCCATCTATTTAATCTAATCGACATATGATGCAACAAACTACTTTATTTATTTTTGTAGTCACCATATTTCATCTTGAAAACCATACCTGCACATTTATCATGTATATCGTAACACATTATAATATGTTAACGAGCACTCGCGAACGCTCACGAGCTTAACGAGCTTCAAACGAGCCGAGCCGAGCCGAGCCGAGCAGGGTTTTCTGCTCGTTGATCTTAACGAGCTTAACGAGCCGAGCCTTAACGAGCACGAGCTTAACGAGCCGAGTTGCTCGTTAGTCCAGCCCTATGTGTGGGCAACGTTCGTCAGGGCATCTGACTCTGGCCACCACGTCGACTGCTAGCTGTATGATCGACCACGGCCGGGCTGTCGAAGCCGGAGACCATACGGTGAATCAGTTTCTGGCTTTCTGTGGCGAGTCAAAGTTGCTTGCTGAAAGCACAAGGTAGGCTTAATCCGTCTGACCCGACAACCCGCCGTGTACATACGCGTCCGCCGGGTGACCCGGCAAATGTGATGTACACTGGACTGCGAGGACGGCGAGCAAAGCCTGCATTTTGTCAGTGACCCGGTGTGACGCGGATGTTGGTGCTGGATTCTCTTGCGTTTTGTCAGCACTTTATGATAAAGTTCTTGCAGATGCGGAAGGTGACCTGAACCATGCCGCTTGACGCGAGATGGATTTAGGCGTGGCATGCCTTGTACCCCAAGTGATTACTTGTGGATCCGTCAGATAACATGGCGTCACTATTCTTTTCTAGTCTCCTGTTAATCTCTCACCGTGTGTTCTCAAATTGTCTCAGTTTTCCATCAGTGCTGCCATTTGTAGTTATCAATCACGAACTTCAACCTGCCAACAGAGTCCTCAAGATGGTGTGTTTCTGCCCTCCATTTGTGCAAGTCTGAAGCTTACACCTCCCGGCGCATGTAGCAAGTTATCAGTAGATTTCTTCATGGCGCGATCAATATCAGCTATAGCGATTGCATAGAAGTCGCTCCTTTCTTCTTTATGATTATCTTTCTTCAACACATGAAGCTTCATTATAATAGTACTTTAAGTTTAGAGGACGCGACATTAGGGTCGAACGATCCCAAGCATTTAGCCGGAGCTGGCTAGTGGCTCGGGGCCAACGGTTCCGCAAGGCGGCGTGCTGCGGGGCCAGGCGGCGGCTCGAGGAGTCGCCCGGCAAAGAGAGGCGTCGCGGCAAACCAGCCCGGGACGTGGCGATGAAGGCAGGTGGCGCGGCGGATGTGGCGGCTTGGCGCGAGGGCGAATACATGTCCACGAGTAAAGTCGCAGGGGCGACTTAAAACCAGGCGATTTGGCCGCGGTGCCAGCTCAACCCAATGGCAGAGGTCAGGGGATGCATTGCCGCGGACGGTAGAGGCGGAGCTGGCCTGCTGAGGTGGTCGGGGCAAAGAGGCACCGGGCGGAGCTGTAACAGTAGTGAGCCGACGAAGCATAGCCGCGGCGGAGGCGGAATCGCACGGCGAAGAGATGAAGCCGTGAAGCCAACTGCGACTGAGGGGGAGCTGCTCGCGGCACGGTCGGAGAAGTGCGGGCGGATCGAACAACGAGGGCGCTCCGACGACAATCGGCCCGGAGGCGATGGGTGACCGTAGCAGCTCGGCAGAGGCAGAAACGGCCCAGAGGCAACGCTGCTCAGAGTTCCATGGCGACTCACCGTCTACTGTCGGGCGGCTCACAGCGGAGGCAACTTGCGGTGTAGTGAAGCTGAGGCCGGCTTGGATATAGAGGATGTGGAAGAATCAGACCGACGAGGTGACTCAGCTTAGAGCAACCCGGAGCAGAGGGCGCGCGCGTCACGGGGGAACTTGGCGGTTCGACGATGCGCGGCCAGTTGGGCGGCTCACGGGCAGCAGCGGTAGCTTGCAGCTGTGGTGATGGCGACTCTTGAGAGGCGAGTCAAAGTGAGGCATGGCAGCGACTTGAGCGCGCCGACGAGGGTAGCGATGGTGATGGCACAGCAACAGCCGGTAGGAGCAAGTCACGGGATCGTCTTAAGGCGGACTAATAGTAGCGGAGGTCTGAACCGGTAAGTGCCGGACCAGCGGCTCGTAGTAGCGGAGTAGCAGGGCGGCTCATAGCAGCGAGGCCGCACCGGCGACCCGGACGAGGCCGGCGGAGGCGGAGCGATGAGGTAGGGGCAGCTCAGGGCAGCGCGGCGGTAACGGCGGCTTGACAGCACGGCAGCACCACGGTTTAATGGATAGAAGCTCGGGCGACGATGTGGCGGCGGCCGCGGAAGTCACGACGGCAGCCGGTGGTGGAAGCATGGCGACGGCGGCTCGCAGATGGCAACTCGGAAACGGAGGCGGGTGACGAATCGGAGGCGGAGACGGCGAGCGATGTGGAGACAGGACGGCGACTTGAGAGGCCGCGTCGGCGGAGTCGGTCCACTATAGCGGAGGCAGCGACTGCTGCGGAGGCCCTCCGGTGACTCAGAGCGTGGCTGAGGCCCTTCTCCGGGTCACGCCCAGCTTGACGGCGACTTGCACGCCGCGGGTGACTTGGCGACGAAACGGAATCCGGGTCGTGGTCTTCTTCCCTTTGAAAAGCTTGCTGTACTGAGTACTAATTGGAGTAGCACTTGTTGACAAAATGCAGGCTTTGGTCTTCATCCCCGAAAGTAACAGGTAGACTTTTAGGTCCTGTTTGGTTCCAATAAGTCACCTGACTTATAAGTCAGGTGACTTAAAATCAGTGACTTATAAGTCACACCTGTTTGGTTGTTACCAGACTTATAAGTCATCTTTCCACACCTTTTCATACCAATTAACATCATGCAAGTGGTGGGGCCCATGCAAAAGGGGGTGACTTATAAATTTTAAGTTGGGGTGGAGCAACTTATGACTTATAAGTTGGGGTGACTTATAATTCAGGTCTGTTTGGCAAAATAAATTACATTTTGCACTTTTCGACTTATAAGTTGGTGACTTATTTGAAACCAAACAGGCCCTTATTTCTCCCTGCGACTTGATCCTCTCGTGAAAAACAACAGACGTGGATGTGAAGTATAACAGGAATCGGATCCGGTTGTTAAATCCAACATCTGACGTATCCTGCAGTACGTAGATCTTAAGTCTAGACTGATGAACTTGACACTGATGCAAATCCTTTCCAACCAGCTCTTCTTCATCCGAAAGAATTATGAGCCCCTCGAACCCTAAAAAAGATCCCTTCAAGAACTCAACACCACCGTGCGCAGGCCCCACGGTGGGCGCCAACTGTCGTGGAATTGTCACGGCAGATGTCCTTAGTGTCAGGACTTAATCGCGAGGCTAACGCATCTACGTGGTAGCTTGAGAGGGGTTGATCGGGACGAGAGACGCAACATGCAAGACGAGGATTTAGACAGCTTCGGGCCCCGGAAAACATCATCCGATAACAACCCTACATGCTATTTGAGGCTAGGTCTCATTATGATCATGAGAGAGTCGCCGGTAAGCCGACTCTTCGTGTCTAGCCCTAGAGATTGTTTCTTCTTTCTCCCTCCTTCTTTGGGGAGCTCTTCCCCTCCTTATATAAGTTAAAGGAGCGGGTTACATGTGGAGTCCAAATAGGATTAGGACTAGCCTATCTTCTACTACAAGCCGGATACAAGTCCGGGTCTTGATTCCTTGTAAGGGAGATATTTCTCACGCCTTTCCTCTTAAGGCGGCCTACCATAACGTAAGCCGGCCTTCTGGGCCTTGAGCCTCCTGGGACCCCGGGTCTTGTCGCTCCTCTGATCCGCTTGCCAGGTCACCCATAAGTCGCCAGGATCGGGCGGGTCTTTAGTGAGTCGCCAAGTCCGGCCGGGTTATACTTCCGGCCGGGTTACACCGTGGGGTATATCCCCAACAGCAGTCGTGCGGCTTTAAATAGGGCGAAGGGCCAAGTATTGGAATGTAAGGGTCGGGAAATGAGATACAACGCATCCTACCCTTTTGTCTCGCTCGCCAAGCGAGCATGCAATTAAGGTTCCCTGCCTTCCGTTGGCACTGTCGCTGGTCTACCTCGTCTTCTATGCCCTTAGGGCAATGGAGGCATGTTTTTAGGTGTGTTTTTAGTTGGTAAGGTGTGGGTCCTTCTTAGGAAGACGAGGCGGCGTGCGGAAATGAGTATGTAGTGGATCTCGTGAAATTCGGTTGATGTTTTTCTTCGGTGGATCTTCTTAGATCGGGTTTTCCCTGGAGAGGCCGCAATGGTCGGATCCATGTAGGAGGGGTGCGGCAGCAAAGCAGCGATGCCTTCAGAAAGGTAACGGTGGCCACAGCCGCTGCCATCACTGGTCATGACACAAGCCGAGACAGTGTCTTCACCCAAGCTACCACACCACCACGTCCACACAGCATCCAACACGGCAACACCAACACCGTCAAGCCCACCAACGTCCACCACATCGTCGCAGCCCGTCGATGCAGAGGCATCGAGACGGCACAGCTAACCGCAATACACGGAGACCACCGGCAGTCCACCTCCAGCACAAGCACCCACCAATCACCACTACCACCACCACCGTACATGCCACCTCGCTGCCACCCGCACCTCATGGATGCAACCGTCAACCCTTGCGCCAAAGAGAACAGCAGATCCGCTGATGATGGACCGGAGGACCACCAAACACAGCATGAGCCCCCACGCCAAACCTAGCACCATGCCAGCAGGGCCCGGAGGAGTGCCGCC
This sequence comes from Triticum dicoccoides, assembly GCF_002162155.2. Lineage (NCBI taxonomy): Eukaryota > Viridiplantae > Streptophyta > Magnoliopsida > Poales > Poaceae > Triticum > Triticum dicoccoides. The sequence continues at coordinate 812,048,707 of NC_041383.1, read as the reverse complement.
CGAGGCCACGGACCACCATGGCCCCTAGCCGGAGTCCACGCGCACCTACCGGCGACGACAGATCGACCACCACCTCGTGATGCAGCCACCTCTCCGCGCCGTCCCGAGCCTCCAAGCCACGCCACTCGAGCTCCACCGAGGAAGCTCCACCGAGCCATCCCACGCCCACGCCCACGTCGCACCCAACACGCGCACGCCACACATCCCCGCACAACCACACCAGGTGCACGACGTAGCCGTGCCTGCACGCGACCATCCCACGCCGCGCCAGATCTGCGCCAACACCGCGCGCCTTCCCGACCCTGCACATGGATGCCGCACGTGCCATGTCTGCCCTACGCCGCCCGATGCAGAGGGCACCGTCACTGCCCGTGGTTCACGTCCCAAGACGTCGCCGCCCCGACACAGAACCGTCGAGCAGCCGAGCCGCGCTCCACCACAAGATAGGGGCGTCACGCACCACCCGAACGCCCTGCGGGAGGGAATGGCCCCGACGTCGCCGATGCACGCACAGGGTTTGCCCAGCGACGTCCAGTAGCGGTGGCGATGGAGGGGAGAGACGCGGTTAAGATGGCGGCGGCGCCGCCTAGGTTGCGCCCGTGCCACTCGCGGGAGCGGCACGGGGCTAAGATTTTAAGCAGTGAAAAATCCGTGCTATGAAACAAAGTCAAAAGAGGTTGTTTTCACTATGTTCATTAGCATGGTAGAGTGGCACCACCTAGTCTTGATTTTGTGTTAGGAGTTTTAACCCTTCCTTAAACTTGCATACTAAAGTTTCACAAAGAAATGTGGTGGAAATTAAAATATTCTTCGGAAACCATGACTGGGATGCAACATCCAATTCCAGCAATAACAACGTAGAAAGGTAATTGACACCACTTTAACTGAAAATGAAGGGCAATCATAACACCAAAAATGGGGAGGGTATAGAGACGGAATAATATGAAACGTGACATGGCTGCAAGGGGAATTCAGTATGAAAATACCAAACATACAAAGCAGTTAAAAATTGGCGCAAACGAACTACAAAAGAAAGCCCTAATGAAAAAGCTCATTTCACTCTATTCATCACCGTGATGGAACTCCAATTAAGTTTCCAATAAAACAACATATACACCACTCACTCTTGATTTTGTGTTAGGGTTTTAACCCTCCTGTAAACTAGCATAAACTTTCTTAAAGAAAAGGAGTGCATATTCGCATTTTTCCTTTGGAAACCATGACTGAGATAGAACAACCAATCCTAACACTTGTGCACTCATAACATATTTAATTCAAACATAAGAAGAATTATTGTCATGTAAATGGTCTAGGACAAAAAATAAGAAGGTGCAAGGAAATTGGGAAGAGCTGACCTAATACTTTAGATCTGTCTAGTGCATTAATGGTGTGCTGCCAAATATCACCACCGAAGCACAAATATTGTGAAAAGAATTTCTAGTCTAACATAGTTCATTTTTAAGGTAGCATTACTTCAAAGTCCTTTATTTTAGCTTATTTCACCTGGCTGATTGTTAAGATACCAATCCAGGTGCACAAATATTTGATTTGATCATGTTTCCCAATCTCACCTCAAGGCAACCCAGCAGAATTAGTTCCATCTAATAATTTGTTTCTGTTAGGACTTCAAACGAATATTTAAAATATGATCTAATATTGGCAACAATTTCGTTAGGCAACACGACACATCAAGGTTACTAAAAAGAGTTTCTTTATGTTATGCATGTAATCTTTGTTGCGACTCTCTCTAAATAGAGCTCATATATGGATTCCTAAAAGATCAGCTTTCTCCATAAAATCCAATGTCTTCCATGTACTAAAAACTAAAAGTAGAGAATGAGAGATCACATGCAATTTATGGTAACCACCTTGTATTATCTGTCTGCATCGGCATCTTTTTGATTTCTGAAGAATCTAGAAGGTGAGTGTGTGGCATGCACATGCCCATGAGATGTCCGCACCATAACAAGTCTCTCGTGTCTAATAGCCTATGTGGCATCCTTGTTATGACAATAGCTCCAACCCGCTTTCCACCTGGTACCCCCTTGTTCTTCTTCTCGTCCCTTTAAGAAAATTGGTCGTTCTTCTAATTACATGCAGCTCAAGTGTTCAAAAAAATGAAAGTAAATGCTCCAACAATGTGTAGTTAATCATCACTACACAACTTCATTAATTGTTTTTATGCGTGAATTCTTACCTTGCATTCTCTTTGTGGCTACAACCGCCTTTTCATTGGTTTTTAATTTTTCCGAACATACCTAGCTGCCTTCTCATGGGTCATCTGAGATAATTGTGCTGATACATGACTACTAGGTGATTACTTATGACTGTGGATATTTTGTGTGTTTTCTGTTGCTTTAGCATATAACATAACAATAGATGATTTGACAAGTAAATAGAATTGTATGATGTACTTGGTCATGCAGATGGCACTTGTGTTAACAGAAACGGGGATAAACCCTTGTTCGAAATAATGTTTAGGTATGTCAGCCCTTTTTAGGCTAGATGAAGTTAGAACAATGCAAGGGACCAACAAAAATCAATAACAAGTGAAATCGGAAATAAGGTTCAAGGAAAAACTATTGGTTGACATTTCATACAGTCTAGAAATATATACAACGAAAGTATCACCAATAACGGAGCATGAAAAAGTATTTAAGGGTGACCAACTAGTTGATTAAGATATTATAGTCTTGTATTATAGAATCATTTTCAAGTTATATTATAATTTTTTAATTCAAAATATTAATATTTGTAGGTATACAACAATAATATGGGGAAAATATATTTATAACCAAATAATGTGGTGTGTTCATTTGTTTTGATTTAAAGTGAAATATATTGTAGTAAAATAAATTTTAACTAAATAGCTCCACAATAATATAACTTAATAGCATTACAAGATGTATATATTAGAAGATGCACATCAATAAAAAAAATTAACACATGGAAAGATAAGTAACTTTTATACACTTATGGACAAGATAATTTGGGATGAAGTAAAAATGTTTGATATTAATAACAACTATAGTACCAGTTTTAAGGCCTAAAACTCACGTACATTGCCAATTTTCTACCAAGCATCACTTATACACTCGATTGAAGTTTAATAAAAGTATTTTTTTATTATGTTAATGAATAGTTTGTAACTTCATTACAAATGATTCGGTTCTATGCATTTAGTTCTAATCATGGAAGTTTTTTCCTCTCGGGGCAGAATGTGTCATATTTGTTGTTGAGTTAGTTGGTGGTCCTGGAGAACCTCGGCTGCAATTTGCTATTAGGCATAATAATCTCTACAGTGTTGGTTTTCGGGTGTTGTTTGACTTTGATGGCATAAAAATCAAAGCTTGGTTCTCTTTTGGTGATATTGACCTTTTGAAGTGTGGTGCATTTCCCAATGTTGAGGCATCTGGAATATTGGAGAGCCACAAATCTTTGTAAGTTTGTACTTGATCTGGATTTTGCAATTGTCCTTTAATTCCTTATTTGAACAAAGTTTGTAACAATTGTCATGTTTGTAAATTTGTGCTATAGTTGTTAATAAATTTTGCACTTGTTTCATTTCTCAGCACATCAGTGAAAATATACCCCAAGGTTTTCCGACCAATATATATGTACTTCTCCAAATACAATCTCAGTTCCAATGTAGCGGTTGGAGAATTGTTTAAAGACAACTTCTTCGTCATTGCCTGTGAGGGGGGTCGCTTTGGGTTTGTCCAAAGATTGACTTTTCAAGGGATGCATGCTTATGAAGTTCCCGTTGGACTCACTTCTTTGATGGATGCTATCATTAATCATTACAAGGATTTATTATTAGGGACATTGTTGATATTGCTGTTTGAGCTAGAAGAGAAATCGAGCATGGCTGAGAGAGCACGCTACAAGACTGAAGGTCAACTAACTGCTGCACTAGTTGGATTCCATCGTTACGCTCCAAATGTGAATCCCAGGGGACCCAATAATGGTCATTAGCAGTCGGATATGATCCCTGGGAAGGGTCTTTATGCTCCGATGTTCCATGGTGAGCTTGTTAGGCTTATCCATATGAGGCTTCAGAACTTTGATGAAAAAACTATGTTCCTCACGGTTGTATGTCCTAGCTCTAGCTTTGTAGTTTCCGTTTGTTTTTCTAATCTACAATCTATGTGCATATTGATAGATGTTTCTTACTAATTTGTGCTGATGGCTCTTGAAATTTAATCTTTGATGTTGATTTGTCTTTCATATCAACTGCTTTCTGATGGCTCCTTATGATGATTCGATTTGTGTGTTGATGCCTATTTCTGATGATGGCCTGCTACCTCATGGCCCCTTTCTCTTCTATGATGTCCCTGCCTCTTCTCGATGATGTCCCATGTGATTTAGGCTGCTTTAGATGACACTGGACTCGTTATCTGTTCATTTTGTCCTCTCTCAGACAATGGCTTTGCCGTCTGTGATCTTGTCCATTATGTACTACGGAGTTGCTAGCTGATACTACCTTAGGCTACTAGTTTACTGATGAAGTAGGATTTCGTCGTGCCTGCTACCTCTATGCTCAGTGTAATGTTGTTGATACTTACTGAAATGCTCACTTTATCCTTTGTGGGTAGCCCGAGGATAATGAAATACTAACTTTATGCAAAGAAGTTAACTCACTATTTCTGTGTGTCGATGTGTTGGGCAGTCAACAGCCTTTGTTATCCATGTTTTGGAGGTGATCCGAAATTCTAATTTTGTCATTTATGGATCACTTGAGGATATTGAAATACCAACTTTGTTTGCAAGTAGTTTTATTTCTTTGTGTCAATGTACTAGAGTTTTCACAAGACCTTTTTAGTTTTCCTATTTTCGCTTGCAGAGTTATTTGAGCGCCGCTTGTTGCCACAATTGTCAGATGATCTACGGCATCGGATGTATTTTATTGGCTCAAAATGGAGCATCAAGATCTGTGGCATCTCCTGCGTCATTCCAAAATATCACGATGGACGTCCCAGTTGTTGATCTGCATCATTATTACAATGATATACTAGTCCATTCAGCTGATTTTCGTATAACCTGAGTTGTGTTGTTCATACTGATAAAAATTTATGACATGTCTACAAATATCCTTGCCCTAATTGAAAATATGATGCCTCCTTGTTTCACCCCCTACATCAGGCCTAGCCATGAAATTATCTGGAAGGTAACCATCGAAAAGTCTGCATACCTGGCTTCCCAGGCTCACCGCATCACCCCCTACATCTAGGAGCTGCTCTGTTGCCTCCTCCGCCACCAAGGACCTGCGCCCCCATGATCCCCTCATGTCATGTCGCGATCCAGTACGAGTGTCGCCGGAACTTGCCGCCACGATCCAGTGGAGTTCGTCCTCCTAGAGCTCCCGCTCGCGGCCGGATCTCGATCGCCTTGACGAGGAGCACTCAACCTTCTCCCCTGCCGCCCGTGCCAGTGGTGCTGCTCTGCTGCGCGTCGCTAGTGGAGCTCTGCCTGTGCTGCTGCTGCTCCTCTGCCCATGCCCGTGATGTTGCTGCTCCTCTGCCTTGATTCTAGGGAAAATGTGCAAAGAAGATCAATATCAGTTCTAGGATTTATTTTTTGGGCAGATTCTCAGTGTTCTTAGTTTATTCAGGAAACATGTCAAAGATCAGTAGTTGAAGTAATCATGAGAAGAAGTCTCCCGTTATTCCCTTCCCTGAGATAAAATTCAAATTTACAACAAGAGAGAACAGACGCATGTGGAGTACTTTCATTCAGTACTGAAAATTTGCTGAGAACACGGTGAAACTCCAATTAAGTTTCCAAAAAACAACATATACACCACTCAGTCTAGATTTTGTGTTAGGGTTTTAACCCGCCTGTAAACTGGCATAAACTTTCTTAAGGAAAAGGGGTGCATATTTACATTTTTCCTTTGGAAACCATGACTGACATGGAACAACCAATCCTAGCAATTGTGCACTCATAACATATTTAATTCAAACCTAAGAAGAATTATTTTCATGTAAATGGTCTAGGACAAAAAATACGAAGGTGCAAGGAAATTGGGAAGAGTTGACGTAATACTTTAGATCTGTCTAGTGCATTAATGGTGTATTGCCAAATTTCACCACCGAAGCACAAATATTGTGAAAATAATTTCTAGTCTAACATAGTTCATTTTTAACGTAGCATTACTTCAAACTCATTTATTTTAGCTTATTTCACCTGGCCGATTATTAAGATACCAGTCCAGGTGCACAAATATTTGATTTGACCATATTTCCCAATCTCACCTCGAGGCAACCCAACAGAATTAGTTCCATCTTATAATTCGCTTATGTTAGGACTTCAAACGAACAATTAAAATATGATGTAAGATTGGCAACAATTCTGTTATGCAACACGACACATCAAGATTACTAAAAATAGTTGCTTTCTTTATGCATGTAACATTTCTTGAGACTCTCTCTAAATAGACCTCATATATGGATTCCTAAAAGATCAACTTCCTCCATAAAATCCAATATCTTCCATGTACTAAAAATTAAAAGTAGAGAATGAGCGATGGCATACAATTTATGGTAATCACCTTGTATTATTTGTGTGCATCGGTATCTTTCTGATTTCTGAAGAATCTAGAAGGTGAGTGTGTGGCATGCGCATGCCCATGTGATGTCCGCACCATAACAAGTCTCTCGTGTGTAATAGCCTATGTGGCATCCTTGTTGTGACAATAGCTCCAACCCTCTTTCTACCTGGCACCCCCTTGTTCTTCTTCTCGTCCCTTTAAGAAAATTGATCATTCTTCGCTTTACATGCAGCTCAAGTGTTGAAAAAAAAATGAACGTATATGCTCCAACAATGTGTAGTTAATCATCACTACACAACTTCATTAATCGTTTTTATGCGTGAATTCTTACCTTGCATTCTTGTTGTGGCTACAACCGCCTTTTCATTGGTTTTGAGTTCTTCCGAACATACCTTGTTGCCTTCTCATGGGTCATCTGAGATAATTGTGTTGATACATCACTACTAGGTCATTACTTCTGACTGTGGATATTTTGTGTGTTTTCTGTTGCTTTAGCATATAACATAACAACAGATGATTTGACAAGTAAATAGATTTTTATGATGTACTTTCTCATCCAGATGGCACTTGTGTTAATGGAAACGGGGAGAAACTTTTGTTCGAAATATCCAAGCCTCTATATCCGGCAAGGTTTTTGCTCTATTATTGACCCACTTGGTTGAAAGTGACCCATGGTGAATTTGGGATGTGGCACGTGCCCTTTTTTTGGTACCTGGCGGTGTACACATGAGTGGTGTGTCTAGGTTTTCATTTGAAATTTTTTGAACGTGTGTGCAGCTTGGTTTGGTTCATTTAGTATTTTCTGTTTTGTGTGGGTCAAGTTCATCTCCTGGCAGATTTTTTTGCTTCGATGCTTCTTTCAGTTTTTGATTGGTTAACCGCTGTTGGTCCGGTCGTTACGTCACTGTCGATCTCTTGATTGGTTATTGGATTGTGTTCTGGCCGCTGTTGGTTCGGGTGTCACGTCGCTTTTGATCTTTGCGGCTGTTGGGTAACATAGTGCGGTGCGGGCTTATAAATAGGTCGCCATTGTTGCCATATTATTGTCTCTGGTCTCCTTCGGTGTCCCGTCCCATGTACATTGATTCTATGGTTGCTCCTTCTCCGGTCATAATGGTCCTTGGCGCCCCCGCTGCTGCTCATGAGCACCGCCGTTGCCACCCCATCAAAGCTTCCTCTGGTCTGTGCCAGCTGGGCTGCTCGAGGGTTGATCCTTCTTGCGGCGAGGAAGGGCCCCGTGCATTGGCGGGCGAATGGTGGTGGGCTGCATCACTTATGGGTGTGCGACGAAGGCGTCAGCGATGGCGAGCGAGACGTATTGGTGGTCAGTTCACAGAAAAGGCACGACATGGTGTTCCCCAAGGGCCAGTTGCGCCTGACGAGTCCATGGACAACGCGGTCCAGCGCAAGGCCCTCGAGGAGGCCGGCGACTGCGCTGACACAGGCAAGGTGCTGCGCTGCTGGCACTACGAGAGGCCTCGATCTCAAGTGCTGCTCTCCTCTCCTTTGCTTTCCGAAATCAATTGATCACTGTTTCGTTTTGCATATATTTCGTTTTCAGGCAGGTGAGCACCAGCAAATCAATCTGAAGTATTTATCATAATGACACCATCTCAACAAAAAGCTTCTTTTGAGAGTACCATGTCAGGTCTATGTGGTGTGGTCGTTCGTATGTGACACCACAGGTACGCATGAGATACTGGGCTCACATAACTAATTAATACTAATTCATAACGTTGAGTTGCAAATTAACTGCATGTCATGTTCAGTTGATCATGCTGCAACGTGCAATCCATGGGCTACAGCTTAGGGCACTGCATATGATTTCACATGATGTTCTGTATAGGGGGGTTGCATGTGGATTAATTAGTTCCTCCGCTCCCATCATGGTCAATGTGCTAATTATCCCCTCATTCGCTGTAATGGATAACATATTGAGACAACTAGGCGCCGCTCTCCTCTCCTCTGCTCTCTGGAATTTACCCGATCAGTGTTTCATCATGCCATGCTACGTACTACTCCATCTCTACTTACTACTACATCTCTATGATGAAATCTACTGACCAGCATTTATGTACTACTCCATCTCTAAGTACGCAATTAAAAGAATAGCTGCGAGAGAATGATGGTGTACTTAGTAGAGTAGAACTTTTTGTGATGGAGAATGCTTGGGACTGCTATAATCCTAGCACCTACGCATTCAAGCGTAAAAAAATAAATAAGGAAAACCGCCATGCTAAGCAGCCGGAGAAAAGATCTCTCCATAGCTACGTATGCAAACGAAAATGAAAGAAACCAAAAGTGCGTGTACGCTTAAACCACATGATTTATTGACCATTATGCATGGAAAGGGAAAAAAACCATTGATGTTATTGAAGGAAATATGACCTAGAGGCAGTAATAAAGTTATTATTTATTTCCTTATTTCATGATAAATTTTTATTATTCATTCTAGAATTGTATTAACCGAAAACATAATACATGTGTGAATACATAGACAAACATAGTGTCACTAGTATGCCTCTACTTGACTAGCTCGTTGAATCAAAGATGGTTAAGTTTCCTAGCCATAGACATGAGTTGTCATTTGATTAACGGGAACACATCATTAGAGAATAATGTGATTGACTTGACCTATTCTGTTAGCTTAGCACTTGATCATTTAGTATGTTGCTATTGCTTTCTTCATGACTTATACATGTTCCTATGACTATGAGATTATGCAACTCTCGTTTACTGGAGGAACACTTTGTGTGTTACCAAACGTCACAACGTAACTGGGTGATTATAAAGGAGCTCTACAGGTGTCTCCGAAGCTACTTGTTGAGTTGGCGTATTTCGAGATTAGGATTTGTCACTCCGATTGTCGGAGAGGTATCTCTGGGCCATCTCGGTAATTCACATCACTATAAGCCTTGAAGCAATGTGACTAATGAGTTAGTTGCGGGATGCATTATGGAACGAGTAAAGAGACTTGCTGGTAACGAGATTGAACTAGGTATTGAGATACCGACGATCAAATCTCGGGCAAGTAAAATACCGATGACAAACGGAACAACGTATGTTGTTATGTGGTTTGACCGATAAAGATCTTCGTAGAATATGTGGGAGCCAATATGAGCATCCAGGTTCCGCTATTGGTTATTGACCAGAGACGTGTCTCAGTCATGTCTACATAGTTCTCGAACTCGTAGGGTCCGCACGCTTAAAGTTCGGTGACGATCCGTATTATGAGTTTATGTGATTTGATGAATCAAAGGTAGTTCGGAGTCCCGGATGAGGTCGTGGACATGACGAGGAGTCTCGAAATAGTAAAGACGTAAAGATCGATATATTGGACAACTATATTCAGACACCGGAAGTGTTCCGGGTAATTTCGGAGAAAATCGGAGTGCCGGGGGGGGGGGTTACCGGAACCCCCCGAGGGAGTATTGGGCCTTATTGGGCTTTAGGGGAGAGAGAGGGCAGCAGCCCAGGGGCTGGCGCGCCCCCTCCCATGAGGGGTCCGAATTGGACTAGGGGAAGGGGGCGCACCCCCCCCCCCGCCCCTTTCCTTCTCCTCTTTTCCTCTCTTTCCTTCCCCCTTCCCTCTTCCTAGTTGGACTAGGAAAGGGGAGTCCTACTCCTACTAGGAGGAGGACTCCCCCCTCCTTGGTGCGCCCCAAAGGGCCAGCCGGCCTCCCCCCTTGCTCCTTTATATACGGGGGCAGGGGGGCACCCTAGAACACAATAATTGATCATTGATCTCTTAGCCATGTGCGGTGCCCCCCTCCACCATATTCCACCTCGGTCATATTGTAGCAGTGCTTAGGAGAAGCCCTGCATCGGTAGCAACATCATCACCATCATCACGACATCGTGCTGACGGAACTCTCCCGTGAAGCTCTGCTGGATCGGAGTTCGCGGGACGTCATCGAGCTGAACGTGTGCTGAACTTGGAGGTGTCGTACGTTCGGTACTTGGATCGGTCGGATCGTGAAGACGTACGAGTACATCAACCGCGTTGTGCTAATGCTTTCGCTTTCGGTCTACAAGGGTATGTGGACAACACTCTCCCCTCTCGTTTCTATGAATCACCATGATCTTGCGTGTGCGTAGGAATTTTTTTGAAATTACTACGTTCCCTAATAGTGGCATCCGAGCCAGTCTTATGCATAGATGTTATATGCACGAGTAGAACACAAGTGAGTTGTGGGCGATACAAGTCATACTGCTTACCAGCATGTCATACTTTGGTTCGACGGTATTGTTGGATTAAGCGGCCCGGACCAACATTACGTGTACGCTTACGCGAGACTGGTTCTACCGACGTGCTTTGCACATAGGTGGCTGGCGGATGTCAGTTTCTCCAACTTTAGTTGAACCGAGTGTGGCTACGCCCGGTCCTTGCGAAGGTTAAAACAACACTAACTTGACGAAATATCGTTGTGGTTTTGATGCGTAGGTAAGAACGGTTCTTGCTCAGCCCGTAGCAGCCACGTAAAACTTGCAACAACAAAGTAGAGGAAGTCTAACTTGTTTTTGCAGGGCATGTTGTGATGTGATCTGGTCAAGACGTGATGAGATATAAGTTGTTGTATGAGATGATCATGTTTTGTTGAAGTTATCGGCAAACGGGCAGAAGCCTTATGGTTGTCTCTTTATTGCATAAGATGCAAGCGCCAAATAATTGATTTACTTTATCGCTATGCGATAGCAATAGTTGCTAGAGCAATAGTTGGCGAGACGACCATGTCACGACACATTGATAGAGATCAAGATGATGGAGATCATGGTGTCATGCCGGTGACGATGGAGATCATGATGATGCTTTGGAGATGGAGATCAAAGTCACGAGATGATGGTGGCCATATCATGTCACATATTTTGATTGCATGTGATGTTTATCTTTTATACATCTTATTTTGGTTAGTTCGGCGGTAGCTTTATAAGATGATCTCTCACTAAATTTCAAGGTAAAAGTGTTCTCCCTGAGTATGCACCGTTGTCAAAGTTCCTCGTGCCGAGACACCACGTGTTGATCGGGTGTGATAAGATCTACATTCATCTACAACGGGTGCAAGCCAGTTTTGCACACGCAGAATACTCAGGTTAAACTTGATGAGCCTAGCATATGCAGATATGGCCTCGGAACACTGGAGACCGAAAGGTCGAGCGTGAATCATATAGTAGATATCAACATAATGATGTTCACCATTGAAAACTAATCCATCTCACGTGATGATCCACTACTAGGGAAAACCCTAGCAGTAGCGCTGGTTTTGTTCTCACTAGTAGCATGGGTAGGCGCGCTACTAATAAGGCGCTACAGCTATTGCTTAGCAGTAACGCGTGCCGGGGCGCGCTACTGCTAGGACAAATAGCTATAGCGTTTGTTCATCCCCACGCTACTACTAATGAAACTAGTGGCAGCGCGTTTTCTGTCCATCGCTACAAGTATTCATTTTTTATTTTTTTTTATTTTTAGTGTATTTATGCGTTTTCTCTCCATCGGACAAATATTGGTACAATACCAGTTATGAGGTTTACATCATTATGTCCAGTGTGTCAAATGAAGGTGGATTAGGTTCAAGTGGAGGCATTATGTGGTGCATGTCAAAAGTATACTACTAATCCAAACTTGATCTAGTTTGGACTAGTAGTACTTTCGATGTGCACCACATGTTGCCTCCACTTGAATCTAATCCGCCAGCACAAGCTATTTAATCATCATCATAGTAATTACCACCAACATTATTTATTTAATCACCACTAACACTAGCTAATAATAATCATCATAGTCATTACCACCAACACTAGCTATTTTATCATCATAGTAAATGTGTAGCACATCATCATCCTCAAACTCATTTCTGGCTAGCTAATCACTCCTGCTGCTCTCTCTTAGGTAAAATAACATAAAACATGTGTAGCTCTTCTTCTTGATCAAGTTGGAGTATGCATATGAACCTGTCTCCTAATCGTGGGATGCACTTCTGTTTGCTGCCCCCTAGTACTTCTCTGCGCTCCCCCATCACATATTTGGTCCAGTCTTGCACTATTAAGCATTCGTCGCTAATCTTGAATGCACTACAGTAATCTGTAGGATATCTTGGCCGTAAGCTAATAATACCCATGGTACCTTTAGTCTCGATCCCATAAGGCACAACATTCATCGGGACTCCCTGTTGAAGAACATCGTATGGCAACATACTTAGCAATGAAGTTTAGCTTCAAAAATAATGTATGGAAAAGATGCACTGAGGACAAATATTAAAAATCTTACCATCCTTCCTAAATAGATGTGACCATAGTTCAGTATGAACACTATTGGTCGCACGTTTTCAGTACTAACATTTCTATATCCAGGAAGAAAATTTGTCTTGACAGTATCAAGATCCGCAAGCCATGAAACATAATGACTGAGCTCCTCGCAGTTGAGTTCAGCCCCGGCACAGTATACGGTCCTGTCTACCAAGCGTTGGACATGTTTGCTTGCACCGAAATAAGCTATCAATAGAAATTAACTGTTAACTATTTTTGAATAAACAATATTAAAGACATAAATATGGTTGAGAAACTCACATTTTGGTATAACTGGAGGCGTCTGCACATCGACCCAGATGTCGGTATTACCTTCAATATCATCTTCCGGACAAATATCAAAGGTGATAACCATATCAGGCTCAAATGCATAAGTTTTGCATAGTGCTCGCCATGTTTTGCATCCAAAATAGGTGTAGTCGTCTGAATTGTATAATTTTGTGTGGAAAATATAACCATGCTCGGTCTTCAAGTAAAATTTCTTTACCTCCATAGTACGACTGTAACCTATCTTATCCAATACAAAAACTCTTGCATGGCAGGGGATACGCTAGTAGAATAGTAAAAACAAATTATAAGTTGAAGCAAATGAAGCATATGTCATGCTTAATTACAAAAAAAGACTTGTCATTGTGATTTACTGTATCCACTTCGAAGTTCTCGTCAAGCTTGATGCTGAAGCGCCTATCATCATCTAGGAAGATTCCGTCGCACAGGCCGCGCTCGTCTTCGCAGTATTTGCAAATACCGAAATCCTTTTCGTCGTCAGACATTTCCTATGTTCATCGTTAAAACATTAACTGAAAATCGATCGAAGACAAGTACCAGGATATATACTCAACACACAAATCCATGGCACTCGATATTTCCTACATATTCTGGCACAAGTCATGCCAAAATTAACTGAAAAATCCGGCATGACCTTTGCTAAAATACGACATATCGAGCGCCTGAAATTTGCCGGAACGGAAATGAATCAACACTCCAGCATGACCTTTGCCAAAATTAACGGAAAAATCCGGCATGACCTTTGCTAAAATAGGACATATCGAGCGCCTGAAATTTGCCGGAACGGAAATGAATCAACACTCTGGCAAAACATAGGCCACTCAGAGGTGTAACCTGCAAACATGACCGGCCACTTGGGCAAGCACATATCATATTTGAGCAACACAAGATATACATTTCAAAATATCTTATAGGACTCAAATTAGCATGCATTGAATAAGCAAAAGTAAATCATCTCATGCGTGTTCGTACATCGTTGAATATTATCACTAATACATCCCGAATAGTGTCATACATATAACATCACTAATACAACTAAAACCCTAGCACACGACGGGTATCGGCGCGGGCGGTGGACACCCACACAGAAGGAACCATCACGGGATCATATCTCCAGTGAGATCCCTGGAGAACCTGCCAGGTATTGGAGAACCTGTGCTCCAATGCAAACAAGTAGCGATGGACGTGCGCGTCCTCCTCACTGACACGGTGACGCACCACCCCCGCGGGGTCCTCGAGCCTCTGGACCGTCACTGGCCCACGCTACCGCCACCAAAGAAGGTTCGGGTCAACAACAGGCTGGCTCCTCACCAACCTGCGCCCCCCGGTAGGTAGCGCCTCCCAGTGCCACCCCGGCGGAGCCCAGTCCCGGACATGGCCCATCTGGTCAAGCAGGTGTCGTCCTCCACCGACTCGACGACGAGGATGCAGGATAGGTATCGTCCACGTCGATGCGGGAAAAATTGCTTTAACTAAAAAAATAGCAACAAGTTCTTACTAACATGTTCTATTAATTCAATTAGTTCTTACTGAAAATAAACTTACTATAAATAAAAATAAACTAGTACCTAGCTAATTAGTACCTAGTTCTTACTAACTAATTAGTACCTAGGAACTACTGCTAAGGGTTCATACTAACTAACTAACTAACACTAAACTAACTAACTAACACTAAAAATAGCCTAGGGTTCATACTAACTAGCACTAAATAGCTAGGGTTATACTAAGCAAATTAATAAGAGGGATCGGAAGGGGAGAGTGCTTACAAAGGGCGGGGAGAGAGATGGGTTCGGGGGAGACGGCGGCAAGGCAGGGTCAGGGGAGACGGCGGAGAGGCGGATCGAGGGAGACGGCGGCGAGGCGGGGCCGGGGGAGACGGCGGCGAGGCGGGGTCG